>NC_091990.1:5000-135840 GCF_044704955.1 Pristiophorus japonicus
TCACCACAAATTTAAAAATGATTCCAAACAACAATTTTCCGATAATATAGGGCATTTTCCTTTTCTCCTCAATGTGAAAGTCTCATATCTGGAACCAGAGACATTCACACACAAATAACTAGAAATTCACCGAGTCCACAATGAAAATTGTGTTTTCAAATGTGAATCACCACTAACTCCATTTTAATTTTCAAGGGTTTACCACGCAAAGACAGACTTGCCTTTCTGCAACCAAATTGTTAGGGTTCGATTTTTCTAATTAAATTCATGGCATCTAACTTCAAGGGTAAAGCTTACCTTCTGCACAATAGGTCTGGTGCATTTTGTTACTCCATAAATCAGTCAAAACAATGCACCCAAGTTTCTAACTCAAAATATCTTTCAATAATAGCTATACAATCAGGAAACTGCCTACATCCAGGACAACACCACAAACGATAAAAATATAATGACCGAAAAGGCGGCCGCAGCTAAAGCAAAGACATTTATTTTAAATACAGGCTTTCAGACAAAAGATTCTTGAACTCTCCAAACATTGACAATTGGGAAAGCTTCCACACTTGCAAAAAAGTTTAAAACATCCTTTAAAAGGTTACAGGTATTTGGGTTGGGCGCAGTCACTTCATGCTTGGGTTTCGATTCTCCCCATGCACGGTATGAACCTTTCCTGGAGATACCTCGTCTGCGTGGCTACAGATCAAAGCAAATCCTTGCAAGTCGGTTGAAATCCTTTTCACGGTGGAAACTCAGTTTTCCCTTTTAGGCTTCACAGTTCTGGAGGTGCCCTCGCTCTCCAGTTAAAATGATCCCGCGGAGGGGCACATCTCTCGTGCAGAGTTTGGTGATTACAGAGCAAGGCAAAAGGTATCGTGCTTTTGTTGTGGTCGCCTACTTCACGGGGATTGAAGGGAACTGCTACCTTGATAATTGATGGATATCCTGCTTAAACAATGTGAAGGACTAATACTGTAACAAAGGTCAGATTTAAAAGTAAGACTTGCCACTACAAACAACATTATATTTCATTGTTTAGAACTGTTAATGTTGCGATTGACTCGCCAACTGTAGATTATCAGTTCTTTCAATAAATCTCTTTGAATAGTCAGTGTAACAAGTAACATCGCAAGCACACTTTTGGTGGAAGTACATGACATGAGAGCCCAGTCCCTTACAATATCGAAGATAATTGCAGTCAGGCTAAAACTTTATTTTACAAAGTGATCTGAAGGATCGTTACATTCTCGGGTTGTTCCTTTTGGGAGCGATAGACCCAGTTAGCATCTTTAGGATTCGTCTACCACCAACCGGGATAGACTTAAATGGGCCAAGGTTGTAACAATTGTCACTAGGGGAAGGGGAGGGTGCCTCACACACGGGAGAAGGGTGCGAGTAATAGTTAGGGTTAGGGATTTGTTGATCACTGCACACCAGGTCCACGACCACAGACCTGAAAGATCGTTCTTTATACCTAGCCCAGACAAACCGTTCTCCGGGCCATTTGGATCCTGATACAGCAACATGACATCATACCAGAATTCCATGACACGAGACAGGATAAAGACTGCAGATTACTGCCATGACCCTGGATGGAATAACCGCCATCCAGGTCAATCGCAACCAAACATTATTCTGGAATTCCGTGACACCAGACCAGAAGACTACAAAACACTAAATCTACAAGGCAAACTCTTATCCAAGCCATTTGAACCAGACATCTGTTGCAATGCAATGGACTGCCAGCCCGCCCACCACGGGCTTTTCCAGAATCCATAACTGCCGCTTTTGATCGGCTCACGATGGCCAAAGCTTACTACTCAGACTTTCAATTGCCTTAGCCAAACTTTTATTTCTATGAGCCATAACTCACCTATCACCACTTCAACTTAACTCACACCCCTCGCCACAGAACAGATGAGGCCAAAGTCGAAAGGGCTGCAAGCCAAGGCCACGCAAGGTCCACGAACAGTGGCCATCTGAAAAGAAGAAACCAAGCGCCCCAGGCCCATCCCTGTCGCATGTTGACCGAAACGTCCTGTCTGGCCACCTTCAAGAAAACTTTACGTTCGTTTTTTTAAATGCTAAAAATAGCACTATCTGAAGTAACCCACTGCATTTAGGGCTAGGGATTGATTTCAGAAAGGAATAGAAACATAGAAACATATAATATAGGTGCAGTAGGCCATTCGAGCCTGCACCACCATTCAATGAGTTCATGGCTGAACATGCAACCTCAGTACCCCATTCCTGCTTTCTCACCATACCCCTTGATCCACTATATCTAACTCCTTTTTGAATATATTTCATGAATTGGCCTCAACAACTTTGTGGTAGAGAATTCCACAGGTTCACCACTCTCTGGGTGAAGAAGTTTCTCCTCATCTCGGTCCTAAATGGCTTACCCCTTATCCTTAGACTGTGACCCCTGGTTCTGGACTTCCCCAACATCAGGAACATTCTTCCTGCATCTAACCTGTCTAAAACCCATCAGAATTTTAAACATTTCTATGAGATCCCCTCATTCTTCTGAACTCCAGTGAATACAAGCCCAGTTGATCCAGTCTTTCTTGATAGGTCAGTCTCACCATCCCAGGAATCAGTCTGGTGAACCTTCACTGCACTCTCTCAATAGCAAGAATGTCCTTCCTCAAGTTAGGAGATCAAAACTGTACACAATACTCCAGGTGTGGCCTCACCAAGGCCCTGTACAACTGTAGCAACACCTCCCTGCCCCTATACTCAAATCTCCTCGCTATGAAGGCCAACATACCATTTGCTTTCTTAACCACCTGCTGTGCCTGCATGCCAACCTTCAATGACTGATGTACCATGACACCCAGGTCTCGTTGCACCTCCCCTTTAAATACACCCAGTATGTTTCACCCCTTCTCAGGCTCATCAGGAACCAAAAAAGGGTTTCAGGGAGGATGAGGTTTAGGAACGATTAGGTTTCAGTAAGAATGGGGAATAAAGTCCCAACAGCACAAAAAAAAATGCAGCACTCCGACCCAACTCACTGTTTTTCCGCTGCCTTCCCTTCTACCTCCGGAGGTCATCTGAGCAAACAAGTCCCAGAGCTCGGTATTTAAGCTCAATAAGCTCCTCCCATATGATCAGGTGACCTGGCCACCCATTATAAAATTAACCCTATGCACTACACTTAGTACCTAAAAAAGGTTAACTTTGAATAACGTTTATTGGTTTATTCACCCGTGGAAACACTAATTTTCAAAGGACACCGTGCAAATACAGAAACATTTCCTTTCTGCAACCACATTGAAAAACAGTACTTTGTTCGATTCGACTTTTCTAATTGAATTCAACCCAACTATTTACAATCTATATTAATGACTTGGATGAACGGGCCAAGTGTAGCGCAGCCAAGTTTGCTGACGAAAAGGATGGGAGGAAAAGCACTGTGTGAGGTAACAAAACCTGCATACAGGCTAAGTGTTTGGGCAAAAATTTGGCAGATGGAGTATAATGTTGGAAAATGTAAGGTTATGCACTTTGGCACAAAACATCGAAGAGCAAGTTATTATTTAAATGGAGAAAAATTGCAAAATGCTGCAGTACAGCAGGACCTGTGGTCCTGGTGCATGAAACACCAAAGGTTAGTAAGCAGGTATAGCAAGTGATCAGGAAGGCCAATGGAATCTTGACATTTATTGGAGAGGGAATGGAATATAAAAGCAGGGAAGTCTTACTACAGTTGTACAGGGTATTGATGAGGCCACACATGGAGTACTGCGTGCAGTTAGTTTCCATATTTAAGGATAAACTTGCTTTGGAGGCAGTTCAGAGAAGGTTCACCAGGTTGATTCCAGAGATGAGGGGGTTGACATGAGGAAAGGTCGAGCCTCTACTCATTGGAATTCACTTCACTTGTCTGCATTTATTAAAGTTGAACAAAAAGGCTCTTGGCCTGCAAGGCATACCGCGTTATTAGGATTTAGTCAATTTATAGGTTCTGCCATCTTAAAAGCAGAAAACAGTGCATTCGCAGAGGGCATCTCTCCCTCTCTTGCATAGGGGACGGGTGTATAACAGGAAAAAGAGAGAAGGAGAGAAGGAAGGACAATGGGGAGAGAGGGAATAAAGTGGAAGAGTGAAAGGAGAAGTTGGAGGGCAAAGAGAGAAACAAAAATATAATAGAATGGAGAGAGGAGATAGAAAAGAGAGAAAGGTCGGAGGGAAAGTGTAAGAGAAAAGGAATGAAACAGGAAGAATGGAGAGAGAAAGGGAGAAAGAGGATTAAGAAAAAAGACACTTATATCATTACAGCTAAATACTTTAGAATCTGCAGCATATAGAAAGTTGAGGCAAAATTAACAAGGATATTAGGAATGCTAAGAGAGAGCACGAGAAATTCTTGGCCAGTAAAATTAAAGGAAAACCCCAAGATGTTCTCTAAATATATTAAGAGTAAGAAGGGAACTAAAGAAAGGGTAGGGCCTATTAGAGGCCATGAGGGTAATCTTTGTGTGGAAGTGGAAAATGTTGGTAGGGTTCTTAATGAATACTTTGCATCTGTTTTCACAAAGGAAAGAGGTATTGCAGATACTGCTATAGAGGAGGAGTGTGATATTCTTGATGAAATAAATAGTGGAGGGGGGGGAGTATTAAGGGGTTTAGCAGCATTGATATGTCCCCAGGCCTGGATGAAATGCATCCCAGGCTGTTGAGCAAAGTAAGAGGAAATAGCAGAAGTCTTGACCATCATTTTCCAGTCCGCTTTGGATATGGGCATGGTGCCGGAGGATTGGAGGACTGCTAATGTAGTACCCTTGTTTAAGAAGGGGAAAAGGGATAGGCCGAGTAATTACAGGCCTGTCAGCCTAACCTCAGTGGTGGGAAAATTATTGGAAAAAACTCGGAAAGACAGGATAAATCTGCATTTTGATAGGCAAGGATTAATTAGGAACAGTCAGCTAGGATTTGTTAAGGGAAGATCGTGTTTGACTAACCTGGTAAAATTTTTTGTGGTGGTAACCAAAAGGGTCAATGAGGGTAGTGCATATGGTGTAGTATATATGGACTTTAGCAAGGCTTTTGATAAGGTCCCGCATGGTAGACTGGTCAAGGTTAAAGCCCATGGGTTCCAGGGCAAAGTGGCAAGTTGGATCCAAAATTGGCTCAGAGGTAGGAAGCAAAGGGTAATGATTGATGGATGTTTGTGACTGGAAAGATGTTTCCAATGGGGTTCTGCAGGGCTCAGTATTGGGTCCCTTGCTTGTTGTGGTATATATCAACGATTTAGATTTGAATATAGGGAGTATGATTAAGACGTTTGCAGACAACACTAAAATTGGCTGTGTGGTTGATAATGAAGAGGACAGTCATGGGCTGCAGGAGGATATCAATCACTGATCAGGTGGGCAGAGCAGTGCCAAATGGAATTTAATTCAGAGAAGTGTGAGGTGATGCACTTTGGGAGGGCTAATAAGGAAAGGGTATACACATTAAGCGGTAGGCCACTTAGTATAAATGAACAATGGGACCTTGGAGTGCTTGTCCACAGAACTCTTTTTGGGAGGAAACTAAAACATTAAATCATTAAATCGTGTCCCCCCAATCTGGGGGACACACCAAACATTTTCAAGGCCCTTTTTTTGTTTGTTTTTTTGTTTGTTTGTGTTTTTGATTTTTTTTTAAAGTTTTTTTTTGGGGCACTAAAATCATATTTTTTTCCTCCAAGTGCCCCCTATAAAAGGGGAGGGGGACACTAAAAACACCAGCAATTAAAACAAATTAAACTTTAAAACATAAAATCAAATTAAAATTTGGTTGCCGGGCGTGATGATGCACTCCAGTCCCTCCGGTGCCCATCTCTCGCGGAAGGCCGTGAGCGTACCGGTGGACACCGCGTGCTCCATCTCCAAGGACACCCTGGCGCGGATGTACGCGCGGAAGAGAGGCAGGCAGTCAGGCTGAACGACCCCCTCGACCGCCCGCTGCCTGGACTGGCTGATGGCACCCTTGGCCATGCCCAGGAGCAGTCCTACGAGGAGGCCCTCGGACCTACCCGCTCCCCTCCGCACAGGGTGCCCAAAGATCAGGAGTGTGGGACTGAAGTGCAGCCAGAATTTCAGGAGCAGCCCCTTTAAATAATAAAACAGGGGCTGCAACCTCGTGCATTCGGTAAAAACATGGAACATGGACTCTTCCAGACCGCAGCAATTGCAGGCGGCCTGGGAGCCCGTGAACCGGCTTAAAAATTTATTGCACGGCACTGCTCCGTGCACCACCCTCCAGGCCAAGTCCCCGATAAATAGTGGGAGGACTCCCGCGTAGAGTGCCCTCCATCGGGGACCCCCGCCTCCTCCGGACGGCAAGATGGTACGCCATGGCATGTCCGGATGGCAGGCGAGGATGGCAAAGTTGAGAGTTTGCAGGAGCAGCCCGTACAGGAAACCCCTCCGCATGGAACTGAAAGGCACGGAGGGGATTTCCCCAAGGCGGCTCAAGTTGTGAGGCGCCGGCTCCCGAGGGAGGTTCCGGGGTTTGGCGCCAATGAGGAATTCCATCCGGACGGGGGTCAGTTCAGACGGGATTTCCCCACGTGCTTGAGCCTCCTCGACACACCTAACAGAGTTGGGGCCCAGAGCTGTTTTTAGCGACTCGATGGCATCGGCCGCGCGGCTGATGTTGGCAGAATTTAGGCGCCGCGCCAGCGTGTCTGGCGCCATCCAGCCCGCGCCTCCGCATCGAGCAGGTCCCTGACCCTGGTCACCTCACCAGCCACAGCCCTCTCGTCCGACCGCCACCTAAAACCTCGGTCGTGGAGGTACGGATTCCCGAGCAGCGGATCCTGCAGGACAGCCGCCACTCCAGCCGGTGGAGAGCTGCGCTTGGTGGAGACTTTGTTCCAGACCCTGGTGAGTTCCTTGTAAAAGACAGGCAGCTCCTGGAAGGCGGTCCTGATGCGCCCCAAGCTCACAAACAGGAGCTGCGTGTCGTAGTTGAGGCCGTGCTGCTGGCGGAAGAAATACGTCACCAGGGCACGCCACCTGGGAGGGGGCTCGACGTAAAGGTATCTCTGCAGGGTCTGAAGACGGAAAGTCGCGAGCTGGGTGCTGACGCACACCAATGACTGACCGCCCTCCCCAAGTGGGAGACTCAAGATCGTGGCAGAGACCCAGTGCTTCCTGTTGTTCCAGAAGAAGTCCACCAGCTTCTTCTGTATCTTGGTGACAAACGCAGGGGGAGGGGTCAAAGTGACCAGCCGGTACCACAACATGGCGGCCACCAGCTGGTTTATTACTAGAGCTCGACCCCTGTAGGACAGCACTTGGAGCAGTCCTGTCCAGCGCCCTAGGCGAGCGGCGACCTTGGCCGCCAGCTCTTGCCAGTTCGCCGGCCAGGCTTCCTCGTCGGGGCTAAGGTAGACTCCCAGATAGAGGAGATGGGTCGTGCTCCAGGCAAAAGGCCTGAGCTCCTCTGGCAGGGAGTCCACCTGCCACTGACCCACCAGGAGTCCGGAACATTTCTCCCAGTTGATCCTGGCAGAGGATGCGGCCGAGTAAATGTCCTGGCACTCACGCATCCTCCGCAGGTCAGCAGGATCCTCTACCGCGAGGAGCACGTCATCGGCGTAAGCCGAGAGGACGACCTCCACGCCAGGCCCTTGCAGAGCCAGTCCCATCAACCTCGTCCGCAGGAGGCGCAGGAAAGGCTCTACGCAGATGGCATATAACTGGCCGGACATGGGGCATCCCTGACGCACCCCTCTCCCAAAGCGAAGGGGCGCCATCAAAGACCCGTTATCAGACACTCCGCGGCGGCGTACAAAAGTCGGATCCGGGCGACGAAATGCGTCCCGAACCCGAAAGCGCGCAGAGTTCCGAACAGATAGTCGTGATCCACCCTGTCGAACGCCTTCTCTTGGTCGAGAGATAGGAAGGCGACCGACAGACCAGCCTCCTGGGAATGATGGATGAGGTCCCGGACCAGATGGATGTTATCGTGGATTGTCCGGCCCGGGACCGTGTAGGACTGGTCGGGGTGGATCATGTGGCCCAGCACGGCGCCAAGGCGAGTAGACATCACCCTGGCGAAGATTTTGTAGTCCATGCTGAGGAGGGAGACCGGGCGCCAGTTCTTAAGGAGGCGGAGATCGCCCTTCTTAGGCAGCAGGACAATGACTGCCCTGCGCCAAGAGAGGGGCATCTCCCCGGTCGCCAGACTTTCCCCCAGGACCCGCGCGTAGTCGCCCTCCAGGACGTCCCAGAACGCCCTGTGGAACTCCACAGTCAGCCCGTCCAGCCCCGGGGCTTTTCCCCTCGAGAGCCGGTCAAGGGCGCTGGTCAGCTCCGCCAGGCTTAGCGGAGCTTCCAGATTTTCGGCGCCTTCCGGGCTGACCCTCGGCATGTCCGCCCACAAAACTCAACGCGCTTCCTCGCTGGACGGCTCCGGAGAGAACAGAGCCCCGTAATATTCACGGGCCCTGTTGTTGACACCCTCCGGATCCGAGACGAGAGAGCCGTCGTCGGCCAGCAGCGTCAAGAGCTGCTTACGGACACTCTCTTTTTTCCAGCTAGTGGAAGAAGGGGGAGCCGCGGTCCAGATCCCGCAGGAACCGGATCCGTGACCTCACGAACGCGCCTCGGGACCCGACGAGCTGCAGGTCCTTCAGCGCGGCCTTCTTCGCTTCGTACACCATCCGCAGGGCCGGGTCCTCGACGACTTGACCGAGACGGGACTCCAGGTCGAGCACCTCTTTTTCTAGGCGCCTGACCCTGGCTGCCCGCCTCTTGGTCGACCCCCTCGCGTACTCTTGACAGAAGACACGGATGTGAGCCTTGCCCACGTCCCACCATAGCCTCAAGGAGGGGAAGCCCCCCTGCTTCCTTCTCCAGTCGGACCAGAATCGACGGAACGAGTCCTGGAACCGCACGTCCTCCAGCAGCTGGTTGTTAAAATGCCAGTATGCGGACCCCGTCCTTGCGCGGAGTGAAGCGAGCTCCGCCCACACCAGGTGGTGGTCCGAACACGGCACCGGCCGCATGGAGGCCGCTGGGATGCAGGAAACGTACGCCCGAGACACGTAAAGGCGGTCGACTCTGGACCATCCAACTCCAGGCCTCACCCAAGTAAAGGCGCTGGAGTCGGGGTGGAGATTTCGCCAGACGTCCACCAAGTCGAAGGACCCGACCAGGTCCCTCAACTTCTCGATCACCGTCATGCTCTGCGGGGCACCGGAGCGGTCCCTCGCCTCGAGGGTGCAGTTAAAATCCCCCCCCCCCCCCGAGGACAATGCAGTCGCCGACGTCGACGGAGCCAAGAACAGCAGACACTTCTTCGAAGAAGCGCGTCTGCTGCGGGCCGGGCTGAGGGGCGTACACGTTCACGAGATGGAGCGGCACGTCCCCCAGGTAAACCGTTACGTGCAGCAAGCGGCCTGGCACGGGCTCCTCGACCCCCAAGATCTCCGGCTGAAAATGCAGGGCCAACAAGATGGCCACCCCACAAGAAGTGGTAGTGAGGTGGCTCATGCGGACCTCTCCTTGCCATTCCAGGAGCCACGTGGCTTCGTCTCCCGGAACGGTGTGGGTTTCTTGCAGGAAGCACACCGCATATTTCCCCTCTCGCAGGAGCGAAAAATTGTTAAATCTACGGCGTGCCTCTCTGCCGCCATTGATGTTGAGGCTGGCTATGGTTATCTTCATGACAAAAGCATAGTGCAACCTCTACCTAACCTATTGTGGGGGGGGGAGTGGAGTTGTTTGTTGACCTCCACTCCTTCAGCAGCCCAGCGAGAAACCTTTTGAGCCGGCGCAGCTCAAGGCCTTGCGCCTTTGATAAGGGCCCACCCGCGGCCATGGTTTTAGCGGCGGCGCGGACGGACGCGACGAGCAGCCCCGGCTCGGACCATCTTTCCAGGGCCAGATGGGCTCGGTTGCGGCGACCCTGGCTCTGGACCAAAAAGTCCCGGAGTTCCTTTGCAGGAATGAGGGGGGACTCAGCGGCAGGCACGAGGAGATCCACCGCCTCACTGGCGATGGACTCGAGATCTTCTTCCTCGTCCCCCACCGAGTCCCCGTCCCCCTCCGGGAGGTCACCGCCAGCAGCCGGCCCGTCGACCGCACGAGGTACGGCAAACGGCCCGGCCGCTCCATCCGGCCCTCGCTCTGTCCCGATCCCACCCCCAGGATCGTCGGCAGAGGAGTCCCCACTGGGCTCTTTTAAAAGCGGTGCTGGGTCAGGAAGCGACAGCGGAAGGGGTTCCTCCTCCGCCCCAGGAGCCGGGGAACACGGAGAGACCTGGTCAAAGAAAAGTTCCAGGTCCTCCAAGTCCCCCAGCTCCAAAGTAGGGGGCGAGGGTTGGTTTTCTTCCCCCTCCCCGCCCTTTTTCCGAGCTTCTGTGGGAATGAAACTATAAGTCTATACCAGAACCTGGCACAACGGATCCTCGAAGGCCCGGAACCCACTACCCTGAGATTTAATGTCAGAAATGGAACAGGGCAAGGTCGAACAAAAAGGGGAATACTGGAAATACTAGGCACGGGTTATGCGGCAGGGGTTACGACGATGAATTCCATAGGCCTGTATGCAATATAAGACCGGGTTAACAACTTAATGGCGTAGTCTTGAGTGGTTTAGTGGGGAGGGACTTGGATAACCAAGCCCTACAAGCGCGGTGGGGAGATGGCGCGGAAGGGGAACTGTTACAAGTGGCCCATACATTGCCGAAATGCCAAGACAATAAAATTGATCCACACAATGGGAAAGTAAACGATTACAGGCTGAGATAGTTTGCTTCGGGTATGGGGCCTGGATATTAAGGCCCCAAGTTTCCACATGATTTGCTCCTGATTTTTAGGAGCAACTGGTGTAGAACGGAGTATCTTAGAAATCGGAATTCTCCACATTTAGTTTTCTGCAGTTCTAGTCAGGTAGAACAGTTTCACTTTGGAACAGAATTTTTTTTTCAAAAGGGGGCGTGCCCGGCCACTGACGCCTGATTTGAAAGTTTCCACAGTGAAAACGTACTCCAAACTAACTTAGAATGGAGCAAGTGAAGATTTTTGTACCCTTGAAAAAACCTTGTCTACACTTTAAAAAATCAGGTGCAGGTTACAAATTAGGCGTCGGGAACGAGGTGGGGGGGGAGGGGGGGGGAGGGAAGTCATTAAATTCTACAATCAATCCTTATTTATACTTATACAAATATTATACAAATAAATCCAACCTGAATAAAAATTTATAAGCAAAGACAAGATTAAATAAATTATGTTCCTACCTGTGTGAAAGTGCTTCAGGCAGGCCTTTCAGGCAGCGGTGTGGCGTCAGTGTCTCTCGACAGCAGGAGCAGGCAGCAAACAGCCTTCGAGCTGAGCTGCGGTGCTTGAGGCAGCGGTGTGGCGTCGGTCTCGACGGCAGGGGCAG
Organism: Pristiophorus japonicus; assembly: GCF_044704955.1. NCBI lineage: Eukaryota > Metazoa > Chordata > Chondrichthyes > Pristiophoridae > Pristiophorus > Pristiophorus japonicus. The sequence continues at coordinate 16,386 of NC_091990.1, forward strand.
GCAGCAAGCAGCCTTGGTGCTTGAGGCAGGCCTTCATTCCCCGCGAAGATGCAGCACCCGGACGGACTTGAGGCCATTCGGCCATGGGATTGCAGCGGCGTCAGTGGCTGGTCAGGAGCAGCAGCAGCCTTCGAGCTGTGAGGGGGACTGACTGAGGCCATTTGGACAGGGAGAGGCAGCCACATCGACATCTTTATATTTAAATTTGCAGAATGGGTGCACCACATATTATGCAATGGTTTGCTTCCTCATGCAAGAAATTCTTTGTTCTTGGTGGAAGTTGATCCATTGCAATGTTGAATTGGCACTTTTATTTCTCCAAACACACAGTCCTTAATTTGCAGGCACCGGTTCTGCAAGTTTAGCAATGAAAAGCTGAACTCACTGATTTCAGCAGGTGATTTATTCAGCAGTGCTGCTAAAAGCACTCCCTCACACACAGAAATATCAAGAAAATTAAAATACAAGCCTTTGCAGGGGTCCAAGAAGCAAATCTTCACTTTTTCTGCAGCACTTTTAAAAATGGCCGAGTGCCAATGTTTACTTCAGACTGCGCGTGGGCACCAAGAAGCCTCATTTAAATTGTACCCGCCCCCTCCTACTTACAAAATTGGCGCGAGTAGTAGTCTCCGCCCCCTGTGCGCCGTGCCAAGCAGACATCGAGCTCCAAGGAGCTCGAGGATACCGCATTTTTTTTCAGGCGCCGTTTTCGGCGCGAAAAACAGGCGCCCAGCTCTGAGGTGCGCCTTTTTCACGCGTGTGGAAACTTGGGGCCCATGTGAGGTACAACATAATTTGGAGTAACTCCAGAATGGAGACATACCAGATTGGATTCCGAACAGCATACTTAACAATTGGACTCTAGATAAAAAAATGAATAACACATGCGAGGTACGAAGGAATAGTCACGCATGGGTGCCGAAATTCAGATGTATTACTGGGCGGGTGAATATGATCGGATTTATGTTGTCCATACCACAGTATGATGTAACAAAGGGAGACCCCTTATATCAGATCGATAATATTGGTGAAGTGAGAAACCAAACTCGGTTACGTTACCATCAGCCTGCCAGACGGGTGATTAAAATTAACAATAGTACCAAAGGCATTGATATAACTGACTGCTATAAAATTAACCAAGTGGTTTTATGTCGAGGTACACCATGAATGACGAATGATGATTGCAGATTCCACCAAACAAACGGATGCATGCTGAGTATCACCCCTCAAACACGATTCCGAAACAATCGCTGCTCCACAAGGGAATGGAGCACAGGAGCAGCCACCCTAATGATTAAGACCAGGGGAGGAGTCACCCCCTGTGTCATCACCAACCCTAACTTGTGTTTCAGGCCCATGGGAAAAATAGATGTAAATGGATACCACATATATCCCGAGACAACGGAAATCGTCCACGGAACAATCACGGATACCCTCCGAGAAGGGTATGAAGAGGCGGTATGGGAACCGCAAGGCAAACAGATACCGGAACTAAATGAGGAACAATTACGTTTGGTGCAAGGAATCCAGAATCAAAGACGACAGTCTGTCCGGCTGATGGAAGAAATAGACAACTTACTGAGAGACACTAACGCAATGCTGGCTGATCAGCCCTGGTACTCAAAGCTGTGGGACATTGGACTTAATATTCAAATTCACCCATGGATAAGAATAATATCACATGTACTTGTAGTAATACAGGGTCTGGTTCTGATGGTCATGATGGGATTAACATGTGCACGAATTAAACAGGCCAAACGATAAGTCAGGGCACGCACTATGATTAAGGCCATAAGGGATGAAAATTTAAGCAGTCCTACAGGAAGGACTTACCTTATATAACTCTGTGGGAGGGTTATAGGAGGTCCCGAAGCTTGGGAGATGGCCACCCAGGTGAACGAACCTATCTGGAACTTGCCTACAGGGAGATAGTTATTGGGAAATATGGCCAGCTTGGCTTATAGCCAAGGGCCAAAAGGGAGGAAATGTAAGAGAAAAATTTGGCATTAGGGGTACCAGCGGGACAAGGGTTAAAGTGCTGGTTCCTGCACTGGCCCATAAGGAGGTAAAAGGCCCCTCTTCAGCCTTGTACCAAGGCTCCAGAAGTTATCAAGTCAATAATATTCCGACAGGATACGATGTGAGAACCTAAACAGACATTGATAAGACCTTGCGAAGAGGCTCGAGGCAGACTCACAGACAACAAGGAGGATCAGGAAAGAGAGTGCGCATGGCTAAACACGATACTCCTGGAATAAGCACCAGGGTTATCATGGAATGATAAAAGGGGGAAATGAGAATGTGTAAAGAAGGATTGCAAATGTGGTAGATGGATAGAGAATGTGGCAAAAGGATGGAGATAGGGAATCATGGGAAAATAGCTAAAGAAATGTCAAGATGCAGACAACTGCAGAATCAACAGAAAAAAAGGCGTTACCAAGAGTTGAAGTTGAGGTTAGACACGGGTCATGAGAAAGATGCAAGGCGGCACAAAGAAAGAAAGCAATCCTAGATAGGAGGGGAAAAGTAATGGCTTTTACTGATAAGGAGGAAGGGAAACTAATTGGGTTCTTCACTGATAAGGGAAGACAGGGTAGCAAAGCTATAACTAACCTGACCCTGACACCAGCCCTAATTGGGAGACTTTCTTGCCTGCCATTGGACATACTCGGGGGGGGGGGAGGCAGAAAGGGATTGGATAGACCAAGTGCTAATCAAATGTGTTCTGTTTTGAAAATGTACAACTGTTGTTGTGTCGCGCTGTAAAGGGGCTTATCCAGGGGAAGGTAAACAGGCTCTGATTGAGAGTGTCCCTTTGTCTTGACAAGTCCCGGCCGGAGAATCTTCAATAAAGGTCTTTTACAGAAAAGGCAAATAGGTGTTCGCGTGTCAGTGTATTCGCTGAAATAGATTGAGGGAAAAAGAATCCATATTAACAGGCCATGATTGAATTGAATGCTGGAGCAAGCTGGAAGGGTTAAGTTGCCCCTTCCTGTTCCCTTGTTTCCGTGTTGCTATGACTCTCAGAATTCTCTCTCTACACTCTACTTTCCATTAGTTGTGAAATGTGCTCCTGTGACCATTAGCAGAACATATCCGTGCTTCTGACTTGAACAGTGCATTGTTCTCAGTCTCTCAGCATCCTCTGACAAACAACAAGCCCCCACCTTTTTGAAGCCAGGCATTGTCCTACCTGCAACACAGTGTGCAACATTCAAATCCGTTAGCCACAGGGGATGCAAAGATCAGCCCGACACAGAATAGACAATGGGTCCATAGTCGCTTCGAGTAACTTCCTTGTACACTGGTGCTCACGCACGGGGATTGACAGCTTCGGCAATCTGGGAAGAAAGGAGGTTGTGGAGTTTATTGGGGGCTGGGCCTTTTCACACACACACTGTAACACTGAGCAAGCAGGTGTTACAGAGGGACTGAGACCATTGAGGGAGGGTAGCACAGTGCTCATGTCACTGCACTATTGGTCCAGAGAATGGGAGATCTGGGGACTTGTGTCAAAATTGGGAGAGATATCCCACAGACTAGTCAAACCACAGCCTGACACAGTCATACTCACAGAATCAGATCTTTCCACCAATGTCCCAGACTCCTCCATCACCATCCCTGGGTGCGTCCTGTCCCACCGGCAGGACAGACCCACCAGGGGTGGGGCACAGTGGTATACAGTCGGTACAGTCGGGAGGGAGTGACCCTGGGAGTCCCCAACATTGACTGCGTATCCCACAAAGTCTCATGGCTTCAGGTCAAGCATGGGCAAGGAAACCTCCTGCTGATTACCACCTACAACTGTCAGCCGTGGCTCAGTGGGCAGCACTTGCCTCTGAGTCAGAAGGTTGTGGGTTCAAGTCCCACTCCAGGGACTTGAGCACAAAAATCTAGGCTGACACTCCCTGTGCGGTACTGAGGGAGAGTCACACTGTAAGAGGGGCAGTTCTGAGGGAGCGCCGCACTGTCGGAGGGGCAGTACTGAGGGCGTGCCGCACTGTCGGAGGGGCAATACTGAGGGAGCGTCACACTGTCGGAGGGACAGTACTGAGGGAGTGCTTCACTGTTGGAGGGACAGTACTGAGGGAGCGCCACACTGTCGGAGGGGCAGTACTGAGGGAGTGTCGGAGTGGCGGTACGGAGGGAGCGCCGCACTGTTGGAGGAACCGTACTGAGGGAGTGCTACACTGTCGGAGGGACAGTACTGAGGGAGCGCTGCACTGTCGGAGGGGCAGTACTGAGGGAGTGCCGCACTGTCGGAGGGGCGGTACGGAGGGAGCGCCGCACTGTCAGAGGGGCTGTACTGAGGGAGCGCCGCACTGTCGGCGGGGCGGTACTGAGGGAGCGCCGCACTGTCGGAGGGGCAGTACTGAGGGAGTGCCGCACTGTCGGAGGTGCAGTACTGAGGGCGCGTCGCACTGTTGGAGATGCCATCTTTCGGATGAGACATGAAACCGAGGTCCCATCTGCTCTCTCAAGTGGATCCCACGGCCACTATTTCGAAGACAGCTCCTCTCAAACCCGCGACCTCCACCACCTAGAAGGACGAGGGCAGCAGGCGCATGGGAACACCACCACCTCCACGTTCTCCTCCCAGTCACACACCATCCTGACTTGGAAATATATCGGCCGTTCCTTCATCGTCGCTGGGTCACAATCCTGGAACTCCCTCCCCAACAGCACTGTGGGAGCACCTTCACCACACGGATTGCAGCGTTTCAAGAAGGTGGATCACCACCACCTTCTCACGGGGCAATTACGGATGGACAATAAATGCCGGGCTTGGCAGCGACGCCCACATCCCAGGAAGTAATTTTAAAAATACGGCCCCTGGAGCCTGCTCCGCCATTCAATATGATCATAGCTGATCTTCGACCTCAACTCCACTTCCCTGCCCGATCCCCATATCCCGCGGCACTCTTCATGCCCAAACATCTATCTATCTCTGTCTTGAATATACTCATGGACTGAGCATTGACAGGGGTCGAGAATTCCAAACATTCACCACCCTTTGAGTGAAGAAATTCCTCCCCTGCTTGGTCCTAATTGGTCCAGCCCTGATGGTGAGACTGTGATCCCTCGTTCGGGACTCCTCAGCCAGAGAAAACAACCTCTCAGCAGGAACCCTGTCAAGCCCTCTAAGAATGTTATCTGTTTCAAATGAGATAGAAACATAGAAACATAGAAAATAGGTGCAGGAGCAGGCCATTCGGCCCTTCGAGCCTGCACCACCATTCAATAAGATCATGGCTGATCATTCCCTCAGTACCCCATTCCTGCTTTCTCTCCATAGCCTCTGATCCCTTTAGCCGTAAGGGCCATATCTAACTCCCTTTTGAATATATCTAACGAACTGGCCTCAACTACTTTCTGTGGTAGAGAATTACACAGGTTCACCACTCTCTGAGTGAAGAAGTTTCTCCTCATCTCGGTCCTAAATGGCTTACCCCTTATCCTTAGACTGTGAGCCCTGGTTCTGGACTTCCCCAACATCGGGAGCATTCTTTCTGTATCTAACCTGTCTAAACCCGTCAGAATTTTATATGCTTCTATGAGATCCCCTCTCATTCTTCTAAATTCCAGTGAATATAAGCCTAGTCGATCCAGTCTTTCTTCATATGTCAGTGCCGCCATCCCGGGAATCAGTCTGGTGAACCTTCGTTGCACTCCCTCAATAGCAAGAATGTCCTTCCTCAGTCTATGAGACCAAAACTGAACACAATATTCCAGGTGTGGTCTCACCAAGGCCCTGTACAACTGCAGTAAGACCTCCCTGCTCCTATACTCAAATCCTCTCGCTATGAAGGCCAGCATGCCATTTGCTTTCTTTACTGCCTGCTGTACCTGCATGCCTACTTTCAATGACTGATGTACCATGACACCCAGGTCTTGTTGCACCTCCCCTTTTACTAATCTATCACTATTCAGATAATAATCTGCCTTCCTGTTTTTGCCACCAAAGTGGATAACCTCACACTTATCCACATTATTCTGCATCTGCCATGTATTTGCCCACTCACCTAACCTGTCCAAGTCACCCTGCAGCCTCTTAGCATCCTCCTCACAGCTCACACTGCCACCCAGTGTAGTGTCAACTGCAAACTTGGAGATATTACATTGAATTCCTTCGTCTAAATCATTAATGTATATTGTAAATAACTGGGGTCCCAGCACTGAACCTTGCAGTACCCCACTAGTCACTGCCTGCCATTCTGAAAAGATCACCCCTCATTCTTATAAACTCCAGAGAATAGAGGCCTAGTCTACTCAATTTCTCAACCCAAGAATCAATCTAGTAAACTTTTGCTGCGCTCCTTCCAAGGCAAGTATATCCTTCCTTAGGAAAGGAGACCAAAACTGTGCACAGTACTCCAGGTGTGGTCCCTCCAAAACCCTGTACAATTGTAGCAGGACCTACCTTACTCTTACACTCCAACCGTCTGGCAATGAAACACAAACAACTATAACTTGTATTTATATAGTGCCTTTAACGGAGCAAAACATCCCATGGCACTTCACCGGAGCAATAGAAGAGGAAACACAATCATTTTGACACCAAGCCACAGAAGAAATTTATAGTAGTTGACCAAAAACTTGGTTAAAGAGGTAGGTTTTAAGGAATATCTTAATGGAGGAAAGAGAGGTGGAGAGACGGAGAGGTTTAGGGAGAGAATTCCAGAGCTTGGGGCCTTAACAGCTGAAGGCACGTCCACCAATGGTGGAGCGATTATAATCAGGGATGCTCACGAGGGCAGAATTAGAGGAGCGCAGACATCTCGGAGGGGTTGTGGGGCTGGAGGGGATTACAGAGATAGGGAGCGGTGTAGGGGCTGGAGAAGGTTACAGAGATAGGGAGGGGTGTAGGGGCTGGAGGGGGTTACAGAGATGGGGAGGGGTGTAGGGGCTGGAGGGGGTTACAGAGATAGGAAAGGGTATAGGGCTGGAGGAGGTTCCAGAGATAGGGCGGGGTGTAGGGGCTGAGGGAGGTACAGAGATAGGGAGTGATGTGGGGGCTGGGGGAGGTTACAGAGATAGGGAGGGGTGTGGGGGCTGGCGGAGGTTACAGAGATAGGGAGGGGTGTGGGGGCTGGAGGGGGTTACAGACATAGGGAGGGGTGTAGGGGCTGGAGGGGGTTGCAGAGATAGGGAGGGGTGTAGGGGCTGGAGGGCGTTACAGAGATAAAGAGGGGTGTAGGGGCTGGAGGAGGTTACAGAGATAGGGAGGGGTGTAGGGGCTGGAGGGGGTTACAGAGATAGGGAGGGGTGTAGGGGCTGGAGGGGTTTACAGAGATAGGGAGGGGTGAAGGCCATGGAGGGATTTGTAAACAAGGATGGAGAATTTTGAAATCGAGGCATTGTTTAGCCGTGATTCAATGTAGGTCAGCGAACACTGCGGGTGATGGGTGAGCGGGACTCGGTGCGCGTTAGGACACGGGGGGCAGCCGAGTTTTGGATCACCTCCAGTTTATGTCGGGTAGAATGTGGGAGGCCGGCCAGGAGTGCGTTGGAATAGTCAAGTCTGGAGGTAACAAAGGCACGGATGACGGTTTCAGCAGCGGATGAGCTGAGGCGGGGTGGAGGTGGGCGATGTTACGGAGGTGGAAATAGGCGGTCTTAGTTATACTGCGGGTATGTGGCCGGAAGTTCATTTTAGGGTTAAATACGAGACCCAGGTTGCGAACAGTCTGGTTCAGCCTCGGACAGGAGTAGGAATAGGAGGGGGCCAAGGACAGATCCTTGGGGGGCACCAGAGGTAACATAGAAACATAGAAAATAGGTGCAGGAGTAGGCCATTCGGCCCTTCGAGCCTGCACCACCATTCAATAAGATCATGGCTGATCATTACCTCAGTACCCCTTTCCTGCTTTCTCTCCATACCCCTTGATCCCTTTAGCCGTAAGGGCCACATCTAACGATATGGGAGTGAGAAGAGAAGCTGTTGCAGGAGATTCTCGGGCTACGATTAGATGGCTAAGAATGGAACCAGGCGAGTGCAGTCCCACCCAGCTGGGCGATGGTGGCGAGGCATTGGAGGAGGATGGAGTGGGACAACCGTGTCAAAGGCTGCAGACAGGTCCAGAAGGACGAGGAGGGATAGGTTACATTTGTCACAGTCACAAAGTACCTCATTGTGTCCTTGATGAGAGCTGTTTCAGTACTGTGGCAGGGGCGGAGAGCAGATTGGAGGGATTCAAACACAGAGTTCGGGGAAAGATGGGCACGGATTTGGGAGGTGACAACACGATCAAGGATCTTGGAGAGGAAAGGGAGGTTGGAGATGGACCGGTAGCTAGCAAGCACGGTGCGGTCAAGGGTTGGGTTATTTGAGGTCAGGGGTGATGACGGCAGATTTGAAGGCGAGTGGGACAGTGCCTGAGGAGAGAGAACCGTTAACAATATCGGCTAACATGGGAGCCAGAAAAGGAAGTTGTGTGGTGAGCAGTTTGGTGGGAATAGCATCAGGGGAGCAGGAAGTGGGTCTCCTGCACAAGCTGAGCTTGGAGAGATCCAGAGGGGAGATCGGAGACAAACTGGAGAAAGATGTAAGTTTAGGGCTAGGGCAGGGGGGAGCCTCAGAGGAAGTTTGACCCAACATATCCCTTGCCTTCTTGAGTGCCTGCTGTACCTGCATGTTAACTTTCTGTGATTCGTGTACAAGGACACCTAAATCCCTCTGAATACCAACATTTACTCGTCTCTCACCTTTTAAACAAATATTCTGCTTATCATAGGGTCCATATACATGGCTTGCATTCCCTCGTGTATAGAATTGGGATCGACAGCTTTATGTTGGGTAAGGGTATTGAGGGTCACGGAGCCAAGGCGGATATTTGGGGTTAAGCCATGATCCGATTGAATGCTGGAGCAGGCTGGAGCTGGAAGGGTTAAGTTGCCCCTTCCTGTTCCCTTGTTTCCGTGTTGCTATGACTCTCAGAATTCTGTCTCTCTGCACTCTACTTTGCATTAGTTGTGAAATGTGCTCCTGTGACCATTAGCAGAACATATCCGTGCTTCTGACTTGAACAGTGCATTGTTCTCAGTCTCTCAGCATCCTCTGACAAACACAACAAGCTCCCACCTTTTTGAAGCCAGGCATTGTCCTACCTGCAACACAGCGTGCAACATTCAAATTCGTTAACCACAGGGATGCAAAGATCAGCCCGATACAGAATAGACAATGGGTCCTTAGTCGCTTCGAGTAACTTCCTTGTACACTGGTGTTCACACACGGGGATTGACAGCTTCGGCAATCTGGGGAGAAAAAGGTTGTGGAGTTTATTGGGGGCTGGGCCTTTTCACACACATAGGGGCCAAGTTTAGGCCTGAGTTGCTCCTGATTTTTTGCAGCAACTGGTTTAGAATGGAGTATCTTAGAAATTTGAATTCTCGGCATTTAGTTTGCTCCAGTTCTAGTCAGTTAGAACAGTTTCACTTTGGAACAGAATTTATTTTTCCAAAGGGGGCGTGTCCGGCCACTTACGCCTGTTTTCAAAGTTTAGGCAGTGAAAACTTACTCCAAACTAACTTAGAATGGAGTAAATGAAGATTTTTGTACGTTTGAAAAAACCTTGTCTACACTTTAGAAAATCAGGCGTAGGTTACAAATTAGGCGTATGGAATGGGGGGGGGGGTTTAAAGGGAAGTTTGCAAACATTAAACACTTCAGTTTTACAAATAAAGAGCCATCATCAATAATAAATGATAAATACATCAATAAATCAACCAATAAATCAATCAAAAAAAATATAATAAAAAATTTTAAAAATATTGGGCCCAAGTTTCCACATGATTTGCGCCTGATTTTTAGGAGCAACTGGTGGAGAATGGACTATCTTAGAAATCGCAATTCTCCACATTTTTTTTCTGCAGTTCTAGTCAGGTAGAACAGTTCTACTTTGGAACAGAATTTTTTCTTCAAAAGGGGGCGTGTCCGGCCACTGACGCCTGATTTGAAAGTTTCCACAGTGAAAACGTACTCCAAACTAAAGTAGAATGGAGCCAGTGAAGATTTTTGTAGAACTGAAAAAACCTGTTCTACACATTAAAGAATCAGGCGCAGGTTACAAATTAGGCGTCCGGAACGAGGTGGGAGGGAAGGGAACTCATTAAATTCTACAATAAATCCTTATTTATACTTCTACAAATATTACACAAATAAATCCAACCTGAATAAACATTTATAAGCCAAGAAAAGATTAAATAAACCATCTTCCTACCTGTGTGAAAGTGCTTCAGCCAGGGAAAATTCTGCAGCCGTTCGTGCCGCTGAGCGGGAGGGAGAGGGAGGGAGTCTTCCAACAGTGTGCTGGGACGGCCCCCCCAGTGTGTCTCTGTCAGTGTCTCTATCTCTCTGTCTGTCTGTGTGTGTGTCTTTTACTCTCTGTCTGTCAGTGTCTGTGTTTCTGACAGCAAGGGGAGGGGGAGAAGGGGGGTGGGAGGGGGATGGGGGGGAGGAGGGGGGGTGGCGTGGGAGAAGGTGGGGAGGAGGGGGGGGAGGAGGAGGAGGGGGGAGGTGGAGGGGAGGAGGGGGGAGGTGGGGGGGGAGAAGGTGGGGAGGAGGAGGAGGGAGGGGGGGGAAGAGTCACGGAGATCCGGGGGGTGGGGGGAAGAGTCGCGGAGGTCGGGGGGGGGGCTGAGAGAGTCGCTGGGTGGGGGGGGGGCGCGGAGGTCGGGTCAAGTCGGGTCGGGGGGGAGCGGAGGTCGGGTCGCCGGGTGGGGGGGCGGAGGGAAGCAGAGATTGAGTCGGGTCCGGTGGGTGGGAGAAGCCTTATTCACACAGCCCAAGTGAGGCTATTCGGCCAGGGCTAGGGGCTGCGTGCTTCAGGCCCCTCCCACACAGTTTTGGGCGCCTGGAGCTACTGCACATGCGTGCCGACTGTAGCGCGCATGTGCAGAGGTCCCGGCACTGTTTTCAGCGCAGGGACCTGGCTCCGCCCCCTACAGTTCGTGCTGCACCGCGCCCAGCTCCAGAGGGCCTGCAGGGAGCCGGAGATTAGGTACGTTTTTTTTACGCGCACTTTGTGGCGCGAAAAACGGGCGTCCAGGTCCGGGCTGCGCCGTTTTAGGCACGGCCCGAAACTTGGGCCCATTGAAACATAGAAACATAGAAAATAGGTGCAAGAGTAGGCCATTCGGCCCTTCGAGCCTGCACCACCATTCAATGAGTTCATGGCTGAACATGCAACTTCAGTACCCCATTCCTGCTTTCTTGCCATACCCCTTGATCCCCCTAGTAGTAAGGACTACATCTAACTCCTTTTTGAATATATTTAGTGAATTGGCCTCAACAACTCTCTGTGGTAGAGAATTCCACAGGTTCACCACTCTCTGGGTGAAGAAGTTTCTCCTCATCTCGGTCCTAAATAGCTTACCCCTTATCCTTAGACTGTGACCCCTGGTTCTGGACTTCCCCAACATTAGGAACATTCTTCCTGCATCTAATCTGTCTAAACCCGTCAGAATTTTAAATATTTCTATGAGATCCCCTCTCATTCTTCTGAACTCCAGTGAATACAAGCCCAGTTGATCCAGTCTTTCTTCATATGTCAGTCCCGCCAGCCCGGGAATCAGTCTGGTGAACCTTCGCTGCACTCCCTCAATAGCAAGAATGTCCTTCCTCAAGTTAGGAGATCAAAACTGTACACAATACTCCAGGTGTGGCGTCACCAATGCCCTGTACAACTGTAGTAACACCTCCCTGCCCCTGTACTCAAATCCCCTCACTATGAAGGCCAACATGCTATTTGCTTTCTTAACCGCCTGTTGTACCTGCATGCCAACCTTCAATGACTGATGTACCATGACACCCAGGTCTCATTGCACCTCCCCTTTTCCTAATCTGTCACCATTCAGATAATAGTCTGTCTCTCTGTTTTTACCACCAAAATGGATAACTTCACATTTATCCACATTATACTTCATCTGCCATGCATTTGCCCACTCACCTAACCTATCCAAGTCACTCTGCAGCCTCATAGCATCCTCCTCGCAGCTCACACTGCCACCCAACTTAGTGTCATCCGCAAATTTGGAGATGCTACATTTAATCCCCTCGTCTAAATCATTAATGTACAGTGTAAACAGCTGGGGCCCCAGCACAGAACCTTGCGGCACCCCACTAGTCACTGCCTGCCATTCTGAAAAGTAACCATTTACTCCTACTCTTTGCTTCCTGTCTGACAACCAGTTCTCAATCCACATCAGCACACTACCCCCAATCCCATGTGCTTTAACTTTGCACATTAATCTCTTGTGTGGGACCTTGTCGAAAGCCTTCTGAAAGTCCAAATACACCACATCAACTGGTTCTCCCTTCTCCACTCTACTGGAAACATCCTCAAAAAATTCCCGAAGATATGTCAAGCATGATTTCCCTTTCACAAATCCATGCTGACTTGGACCTATCATGTCACCTCTTTCCAAATGCTCTGCTATGACATCCTTAATAATTGATTCCATCATTTTACCCACTACCGATGTCAGGCTGACCGGTCTATAATTCCCTGTTTTCTCTCTTCCTCCTTTTTTAAAAAGTGGGGTTACATTGGCTACCCTCCACTCCATAGGAACTGATCCAGAGTCTATGGAATGTTGGAAAATGACTGTCAATGCATCCGCTATTTCCAAGGCCATCTCCTTAAGTACTCTGGGATGTAGACCATCAGGCCCTGGGGATTTATCGGCCTTCAATCCCATCAATTTCCCCAACACAATTTCCCGACTGAAAAGGATTTCCCTCAGTTCCTCCTTCTTACTAGACTCTCTGACCCCATTTATATCCGGAAGGTTGTTTGTGTCCTCCTTAGTGAATACCAGACCAAAGTACTTGTTCAATTGGTCTGCCATTTCTTTGTTCCCCGTTATGACTTCCCCTGATTCTGACTGCAGTGGACCTACGTTTGTCTTTACTAACCTTTTTCTCTTTACATATCTATGGAAGCTTTGGCAGTCCATTTTAATGTTCCCTGCAAGCTTCCTCTCGTACTCTATTTTCCCTGCCCTAATCAAACCCTTTGTCCTCCTCTGCTGAGTTCTAAATTTCTCCCAGTCCCCGGGTTCGTTGCTATTTCTGGCCAATTTATATGCCACTTCTTTATTATCCCTGATTTCCCTGATAGCCATGGTTGAGCCACCTTCCCTTTTTTTTTACGCCAGACAGTGCGGCGCTCCCTCGGTACTGCCCCTCCAACAGCGCAGTGCGGCGCTCCCTCAGTACCGCCCCTCCGACAGTGCAGCACTCCCTCAGTACTGCCCCTCCGACAGTGCGGCGCTCCCTCAGTACTGCCCCTCCGACAGTGCGGCACTCCCTCAGTACTGCCCCTCCGACAGTGTGGCGCTCCCTCAGTACTGCCCCTCCGACAGTGCGGCACTCCCTCAGTATTTCCCCTCCGACAGTGTGGCACTCCCTCAGTACTGCCCCTCCGACAGTGCGGCACTCCCTCAGTACTGCCCCTCCGACAGTGCGGCACTCCCTCAGTGTTGCCCCTCCGACAGTGCGGTGCTCCCTCAGTACTAACGTTGGGAATGTCGGCCTAGATTTCTGTTTTCAAGTCTCTGGAGTGAGACTGGAACTCGCAACATTTGATTCAGAGCGGAGGGAGTGCAGCCCATTGAGCCAAGGCTGGAGGAGATTATTCTCACTGACTCACACTGAAAAAGAGATTATTTATAAATATGTAGGCACAATTCCCACCCAGATTCCTCACCCCAGCTGTGTGTTAAAATGCATTCATTCTCAAACGATTGCCTTTAAACAGCATCTCCGCAGTGGAAAAACTCCACCCAGAGGGTTTAAATCTCAATGGAAACTTGTGCAACACTGCATCAGTCCCAACTTTGACCGGGACCTGCGGCCTCTCTGGCCTGAGACACTCACCCACCCCCCAGGACTCTCTCCCTGCTCCCAGCTTGGACTGCACCCTCACTATCCCAGCCACCCAGGTCCCAGTCCCTCAGCCTCATCTCACCGACTGCCATTGAGAAATAATCCAGTCAATCCCCGGCCTCCCGGGTCTGCATCAGGAGCGAGAGCCATTAATTAAATATTAATAATCTTAAAGAGAGAGAGAGAGAGACAGACAGACAAAGGCAGAGAGAGAGAGAGACAGACAGACAAAGGCAGAGAGAGAGAGAGACAGACATAAGCACACACACTAATAGAGATACCGAGACACACACAGACTCTCGCACACACAGGCGCTCACGGGCCAAAGGAGAGACACATAGAGACAGTCAGAGACACAGATTCCCTCTCTCGCTTACACAGGGAGACATATACACATATACAGAGAGAGAGACACACACATATACAGAGAGAGACACACACACATATACAGAGAGAGAGACACACACACACATATACAGAGAGAGAGAGACATACACACATATACAGAGAGAGAGAGACACACACACACATATACAGAGACACACACACATATACAGAGAGAGAGAGACATACACACATATACAGAGAGAGAGAGACACACACACACATATACAGAGACACACACACATATACAGAGATAGAGAGGGACACACACACATATACAGAGAGAGAGACACACACACACACATATAGAGAGAGACACACACATATACAGAGATAGAGAGAGACACACACACATATACAGAGATAGAGAGAGACAAATACACATATACATAAAGACACACACATATACAGAGAGAGAGAGAAGCACACACATATACAGAGAGAGACATAAGAACATAAGAACATAAGAATTAGGAACAGGAGTAGGCCATCTAGCCCCTCGAGCCTGCTCCGCCATTCAATAAGATCATGGCTGATCTGGCCGTGGACTCAGCTCGACTTACCCGCCCGCTCCCCATAACCCTTAATTCCCTTACACACACACACACATACATAGAGACAGAGACAGAGAGAGAGAGACACACACACATATAGAGAGAGACACACACACACACACAGAGACACACGCATATACAGAGAGAGAACGACACACACACACTCAAACACACACACATATACAGAGAGAGAGACACACACACACAGAGACACACACACATGTACAAAGAGAGACACACACACATACCCACATAGATACAGAGACACATACACACACACACACAGACAGAGAGACCCACACACCGATACAGATACCGATGCACATACACACGCAGACTCTTGCAAACACAGGCACTCACGGGCAAATGGAGAGACACATACATACAGACAGAGACACAGATTCTCTCTCTTTCTCATACAGAGAGACACGCACAAATATACAGAGACAGAGAGAGAGACACACACACACACATATACAGACAGACACACACACACCCACACAGATACAGAGACGCATACACACACACAGATAAACACACACACACAGATACAGAGACACATACATACACACACAGACAGAGAGAGATAGACACACACACACCCCTACACAGATACACATACACACACACACAGAGATAAACACACACACACAGATAGAGACACCCACACAGATAGAGACACCCACACAGAAAGAGACAGACACGTACAGAGACACACACAGATGAAGAGAGACACACACACACAGACACAGAGACGCATACACACACACAAACACACACAGACATAGAGACACATACATACACACAGACAGAGAGAGATAAATACACACACACACATACACACAGAGATACAGACACACACACACCCACACACAGATACAGAGATACCCACAGAGAGAGAGACAGAGACACACACAGATGCAGAGACACAAAAAGATACACACACACACATCATCATCATCATAGGCAGTCCCTCGGAGGCGAGGATGACTTGCTTCCAAGTGAGTTCTCAGGTGACTGATGGGACCAATGCGGGACCTACAGTCTCTGTCACTGGTGGGGCAGACGGTGGTTGAAGGTAAGGGTGGCCTGGTTTGCCGCACGCTCCTTCCTCTGTCTGCGCTTGTTTTCTGCATGCTCTCGGCGACGAGACTCGAGGTGCTCAGCGCCCTCCCGGATGCACTTCCTCAACTTAGGGCGGACTGGTCTTTGGCCAGGGTCTCCCAGGTGTCGGTGGGGATGTTGCACTTTATCAGGGAGGCTTTGAGGGTGTCCCTGTAACGTTTCCTCTGCCCACCTGGGGCTCGCATGCCGTGTCGAAGCTCCGAGTAGAGCGCTTGCTTTGGGAGTCTCGTGTCGGGCATGCGAATGATGTGGCCTGCCCAGCGGAGCTGGTCGAGTGTGGTCAATGCTTCGATGCTGGAGATGTTGGCCTGAGCGAGAACACTAACATTGGTGCAGAGTTTGCGTTGGTAGTATTTTGAGATGTCTGCTGTAAATAGTCCATGTCTCTGAGCCATACAGGATGGCGGGTATTACTACAGCCCTGTACACCATGAGCTTGGTGCCAGATTTGAAGTCCTGGTCTTCCTCAAGCGACCGAAGGCTGAGGCAGACACACACAGACATAGGCAGAGAGTCACATACACACAGAGACACACACACACAGGGGCAGAGGGAGGACAGATATAGACAGTCAGACACACACACATTCTCTCTCTCTCTCACACACACACATCGACACCGCCACCCGCTGGTGAGCCCCCGCACTGCAGGTCCACAGTGAGTCCTCCACAAACACCGCCACCGGCTGGTGGGCCCCCGCATTGCAGGTCCATTGGAATCCTCCAGCGACACCGCCACCGGCTGATGGACCCCAGCATTGCAGGTCCACAGGGAGTTCTCCACAAACACCGCCACCGGCTGGTGGGCGTCTGCATTGCAGGTCTATGGAGTTCTCCATAAACACCGCCAATGGCTGGTGGGCGCCGGCACTGCAGGTCCATGGAGTCCTCCACAAACACCGCCACCAGTTGGTGGGCCCCCGCATTGCAGGTCCATTGGAATCCTCCAACGACACCGCCACCGGCTGGTGGACCCCAGCATTGCAGGTCCACAGGGAATCCTCCGCACACACCGCCACCAGCTGTTGGGCGCCGGCACTGCAGGTCCATGGAGTCCTCCACAAACACCGCCACCAGTTGGTGGGCCCCCGCACTGCAGGTCCATGGAGTCCTCCAGCGACACCGCCACCGGCTGGTGGGCCCCCGCACTGTAGGTCCATGGAGTCCTCCAGCGATACCGCCACCGGCTGGTGGGCCCCCGCACTGCAGGTCCATGGAGTCCTCCAGCGACACCGCCACCGGCTGGTGGGTCCATGCAATGCGCGGCCCTGGACAACGCGGACCATTTCCCAGACCTCGGGAGCCTCTTATCAACAAGAGCAGACATAGAGACATAGAAAATAGGTGCAGGAGTCGGCTATTCGGCCCTTCGAGCCTGCACCGCCATTCAATGAGTTTATGGCTGAACATTCCCTCAGTGCCCCATTCCTGCTTTCTCGCCATACCCCTTGATCCCCCTAGTAGTAAGGACTACATCTAACTCCTTTTTGAATATACTTAGTGAATTGGCCTCAACAACTTTCTGTGGTAGAGAATTCCACAGGTTCACCACTCTTTGGGTGAAGAAGTTTCTCTTCATCTCGGTCCTAAATGGCTTACCCCTTATCCTTAGACTGTGACCCCTGGTTCTGGAATTCCCCAACATCAGGAACATTCTTCCTGCATCTAACCTGTCTAATCCCGTCAGAATTTTATATGTTTCTATGAGAGCCCCTCTCATTCTTCTGAACTCCAGTGAATACAAGCCCAGTTGATCCAGTCTTTCTTCATATGTCAGTCCTGCCATCCTGGGAATCAGTCTGGTGAATATTCACTGCACTCCCTCAATAGCAAGAATGTCCTTCCTCAAGTTATGAGACCAAAACTGTACACAATACTCCAGGTGTGGCCTCACCAAGGCCCTGTACAACTGTAGTAACACCTCCCTGCCCCTGTACTCAAATCCTCTCGCTATGAAGGCCAACATGCCATTTGCTTTCTTAACCGCCTGCTGTACCTGCATGCCAACCTTCAATGACTGATGTACCATGACACCCAGGTCTCGTTGCACCTCCCCTTTTCCTAATCTGTCACCATTCAGATAATAGTCTGTCTCTCTGTTTTTACCACCAAAGTGGATAACCTCACATTTATCCACATTATACTTCATCTGCCATGCATTTGCCCACTCACCTAACCTATCCAATTCACTCTGCAGCCTCATAGCATCCTCCTCGCAGCTCACACTGCCACCCAACTTAGTGTCATCCGCAAAGTTGGATATACTACATTTAATCCCCTCATCTAAATCATTAATGTACAGTGTAAACAGCTGGGGCCCCAGCACAGAACCTTGCGGTACCCCACTAGTCACTGCCTGCCATTCTGAAAAGTACCCATTTATTCCTACTCTTTGCTTCCTGTCTGACAACCAGTTCTCAATCGACAGACCCTGTTAGAGGTGGGACAGACATTGGTCAGGGGAAGGGGTTGGTAGGTTTGCTGCGCGCTCCTTCCGCTGCCTGCGCTTGGCCTCTTCATGCTTCTTGCATCAAGACTCAAAGAGCTCAACACCCTCCCACCTCGGGCGGTCTGCGGCCAGCGTCTCCCAGGTGTCAGTGGTGATGTCGCAGTTTACCAGGGAGGCTTTGAGAGCGTCATCGTAACATTTCCGCTGTCCTCCTTTGGCTCGTTTACCATGAAGGAGCTTCGTATAAAGCATTTGCTTCGGGAGTCTCGTATGTGGCATGCATACTATGTGGCCTGCCCAGCGAAGCTGATCGAGTGTGGTCAGTGTTTCAATGCTGGGGATGTTGCCTGGTCGAGGACACTGATGTTGGTGCGCCTGTACTCCCAGGGGATTTGCAGGATCTTGCGGAGATATCATTGGTGATATATCTCCAGCGACTTGAGGTGCCTTCTGTACATCGTCCATGCCTCAGACCCATACAGGAGGGCAGGTATTACTACAGCCCTGTAGACCATGAGTTTGGTGGTAGATTTGAGGGCCTGGTCTTCAAACACTCTTTTCCGCAGGCGGCCGAGAGCTGCACTGGCACACTGGAGGCGATGCAGAATCTCCGCATCAGTGTCTGCCTTTGTTGATAAGAGGCTCCCGAGGTATGGGAAATGGTCCACATTGTCCAGGGCCGCGCCGTGGATCTTGATGACTGGAGGGCAGTGCTGTGCAGCGATGACAGGCTGGTGAAGGACCTTTGTCTTACGGATGTTAAACGTAAGGCCCATGCTTTCATAAGACTCAGTGAATACATTGACTATATCCTGGAGTTCAGTCTCTGAATGCGCACAGATGCAAGCATCGCCCGCATACTGCAGATCAACGCCAGAGGTTGGAGTGATCTTGGACCTGGCCTGGAGGCAGCGTGGGTTAAACAGCTTCCCACTGGTTCTGTAGTTTAATTCCACTCCAGCGGGGAGCTTGTGGATTGTGAGGTGGAGCATGGCGGTGAGGAAGATTGAGAAGAGGGTTGGGGCGATGACACAGCCCTGTTTGACCCCGGTCCGGACGTGGATTGGGTCTGTAATGGATCCGTTGGTGAGGATCACGGCCTGCATGTCATCGTGGAGCAGGCGGAGGAGGTTGACAAACCTTTGGGGGCATCCAAAACGGAGGAGGACGCTCCATAGACCCTCACGGTTGACAGTGTCAAAGGCCTTTGTAAGATCGAAGGCCATGTATAAGCGCTGGCGCTGCTCCCTGCAATTTTCCTGCAACTGGTGCGCTGCAAAGATCATGTCTGTTGTGCCCCGTAGGGGACGAAATCCGCATTGTGATTCCGGGAGGAGCTCCTCGGCCACAGGGAGAAGACGATTGAGGAGAACTCTAGCGACAACTTTCCCAGTGGCTGAAAGCAGGGAGAATCCCCTGTAGTTGCCGCAGTCGGACTTGTCCCCTTTTTAAAAATGGTCACAATCACTGCATCTCTCAGATCTCCCGGCATGCTCTCCTCCCTCCAGATGAGAGAGACGAGGTCATGTATCCGCGCCAACAGCGCCTCTCCGCCATACTTTAGCGCCTCAACAGGGATTCCATCAGCACCCGTAGCCTGGTTATTCTTAAGCTGTTTTATGGCTTTGCCAACCTCGTGCAACGTTGGAGTTTCACTGAGTTGGTGGCGGATGGCATGCTGCGGGATGGAATCGAGAACACTCGAGTCAAAGGCAGAGTCTCGATTGAGGAGATCTTCAAAGTGCTCCTTCCATCGGGCCCTGACAGCCTCGGTGTCCTTGATGAGTGTTTCCCCGCTCTTGGCCAGGAGTGGGGTGGGGCCTTGGGAGTTTGGGCCATAGGTGGACCGTACCTGACATCGGTAGTGGGTAAGATGATGGAATCAATTATTAAGGATGTCATAGCAGCGCATTTGGAAAGAAGTGACATGATAGGTCCAAGTCAGCATGGATTTGTGAAAGGGAAATCATGCTTGCCAAATCTTCTGGAATTTTTTGAGGATGTTTCCAGTCGAGTGGACAAGGACTTTCAGAAGGCTTTCGACAAGGTCCCACACAAGAGATTAATGTGCAAAGTTAAAGCACATGGGATTGGGGGTAGTGTGCTGACATGGATTGAGAACTGGTTGTCAGACAGGAAGCAAAGAGTAGGACTAAATGGGGACTTTTCAGAATGGCAGGCAGTGACTAGTGGGGTACCGCAAGGTTCTGTGCTGGGGCCCCAGCTGTTTACACTGTACATCAATGATTTAGACGAGGGGATTAAATGTAGTATCTCCAAATTTGCGGATGACACTAAGTTAGATGGCAGTGTGAGCTGCAAGGAGGATGCTATGAGGCTGCAGAGCGACTTGGACAGGTTAGGTGAGTGGGCAAATGCATGGCAGATGAAGTATAATGTGGATAAATGTGAGGTTATCCACTTTGGTGGTAAAAACAGAGAGACAGACTATTATCTGAATGGTGACAGATTAGGAAAAGGGGAGGTGCAACGAGACCTGGGTGTCATGGTACATCAGTCATTGAAGATTGGCATGCAGGTACAGCAGGCGGTTAAGAAAGCAAATGGCATGTTGGCCTTCATAGCGAGAGGATTTGAGTACAGGGGCAGGGAGGTGTTGCTACAGTTGTACAGGGCCTTGGTGAGGCCACACCTGGAGTATTGTGTACAGTTTTGTTCTCCTAACCTGAGGAAGGACATTCTTGCTATTGAGGGAGTGCAGCGAAGGTTCACCAGACTGATTCCCAGGATGGCGGGACTGACCTATCAAGAAAGACTGGATCAACTGGGCTTGTATTCACTGGAGTTCAGAAGAATGAGAGGGGATCTCATAGAAACGTTTAAAATTCTGACGGGTTTAGACAGGTTAGATGCAGGAAGAATGTTCCCAATGTTGGGGAAGTCCAGAACCAGGGGTCAGAGTCTAAAGATAAGGGGTAAGCCATTTAGGACTGAGATGAGGAGAAACTTCTTCACCCAGAGAGTGGTGAACCTGTGGAATTCTCTACCACAGAGAGTTGTTGAGGCCAATTCACTAAATATATTCAAAAAGGAGTTAGATGTAGTCCTTACTACTAGGGGGATCAAGGGGTATGGCGAGAAAGAAGGAATGGGGTACTGCAGTTGCATGTTCAGCCATGAACTCATTGAATGGCGGTGCAGGCTAGAAGGGCCGACTAGCCTACTCCTGCACCTATTTTCTATGTTTCTATGTTTCTATGTTGACTGCAGCGAAGAATCCTCGCATATCGTGGCTGTCGACCAGTTGTTAGAAACATAGAAACATAGAAAAAGGTGCAGGAGTAGGCCATTCGGCCCTTCGAGCCTGCACCGCCATTCAATGAGTTCATGGCTGAACATGCAACTTCAGTACCCCATTCCTGCTTTCTCACCATACCCCTTGATTCCCCTAGCAGTAAGGACTTCATCTAACTCCTTTTTGAATATATTTAGTGAATTGGCCTCAACAACTTTCTGTGGTAGAGAATTCCACAGGTTCACCACTCTCTGGGTGAAGAAATTCCTCCTCATCTCGGTCCTAAATGGCTTCCCCCTTATCCTTAGACTGTGTCCCCTGGTTCTGGATTTCCCCAACATTGGGAACATTCTTCCTGCATCTAACCTGTCTAACCCCGTCAGAATTTTAAACGTTTCTATGAGGTCCCCTCTCATTCTTCTGAACTCCAGTGAATACAAGCCCAGTTGATCCAGTCTTTGTTGATAGGTCAGTCCCGCCATCCCGGGAATCAGTCTGGTGAACCTTCGCTGCACTCCCTCAATAGCAAGAATGTCCTTCCTCAGGTTAGGAGACCAAAACTGTACACAATACTCCAGGTGTGGCCTCACCAAGGCCCTGTACAATTGTAGCAACACCTCCCTGCCCTTGTACTCAAATCCCCTCGCTATGAAGGCCAACATGCCATTTGCTTTCTTAACCGCCTGCTGTACCTGCATGCCAACCTTCAATGACTGATGTACCATGACACCCAGGTCTCTTTGCACCTCCCCTTTTCCTAATCTGTCACCATTCAGATAATAGTCTGTCTCTCTGTTTTTACCACCAAAGTGGATAACCTCACATTTATCCACATTATACTTCATCTGCCATGCATTTGCCCACTCACCTAACCTATCCAAGTCGCTCTGCAGCCTCATAGAATCCTCCTTGCAGCTCACACTGCCACCCAACTTAGTGTCATCCGCAAATTTGGAGATACTACATTTAATCCCCTCATCTAAATCAATAATGTACAGTGTAAACAGCCGGTACCCCACTAGTCACTGCCTGCCATTCTGAAAAGTCCCCATTTACTCCTACTCTTTGTTTCCTGTCTGACAACCAGTTCTCAATCCATGTCAGCACACTACCCCCAATCCCATGTGCTTTAACTTTGCACATTAATCTCTTGTGTGGGACCTTGTCGAAAGCCTTCTGAAAGTCCAAATATACCACATCAACTGGTTCTCCCTTGTCCACTCTACTGGAAACATCCTCAAAAAATTCCAGAAGATTTGTCAAGCATGATTTCCCTTTCACAAATCCATGCTGACTTGGACCTATCATATTACCCCTTTCCAAATGCACTGCTATGACATCCTTAATAATTGATTCCATCATTTTATCCACTACCGATGTCAGTCTGACCGGTCTGTAATTCCCCGTTTTCTCTCTCCCTCCTTTTTTAAAAAGTGGGGTTACATTGGCTACCCTCCACTCCATAGGAACTGATCCAGAGTCAATGGAATGTTGGAAAATGACTGTCAATGCATCCACTATTTCCAAGGCCACCTCCTTAAGTACTCTGGGATGCAGTCCATCAGGCCCTGGGAATTTATCGGCCTTCAACCCATCAATTTCCCCAACACAATTTCCCGACTAATAAGGATTTCCCTCAGTTCCTCCTCCTTACTAGACCCTCCGACCCCTTTTATATCCGGAAGGTTGTTTGTGTCCTCCTCAGTGAATACCGAACCAAAGTACTTGTTCAATTGGTCCGCCATTTCTTTGTTCCCCGTTATGACTTCCCCTGATTCTGACTGCAGGGAACCTACATTTGTCTTTACTAACCTTTTTCTCTTTACATATCTATAGAAACTTTTGCAATCCGTCTTAATGTTCCCTGCAAGCTTCTTCTCGTACTCCATTTTCCCTGCCCTAATCAAACCCTTTGTCCTCCTCTGCTGAGTTCTAAATTTCTCCCAGTCCCCGGGTTCGCTGCTATTTCTGGCCAATTTGTATGCCACTTCCTTGGCTTTAATGTTATCCCTGATTTCCCTTGATAGCCACGGTTGAGCCACCTTCCCTTTTTTATTTTTACGACAGACAGGAATGTACAATTGTTGTAGTTCATCCATGCGGTCTCTAAATGTCTGCCATTGCCCATCCACAGTCAACCCCTTCAGTATCATTCACCAATCTATCCTAGCCAATTCACGCCTCATACCTTCAAAGTTACCCTTCTTTAAGTTCTGGACCATGGTCTCTGAATTAACTGTTTCATTCTCCATCCTAATGCTGAATTCCACCATATTATGGTCACTCTTCCCCAAGGGGCCTCGCACAACGAGATTGCTAATTAATCCTCTCTCATTACACAACACCCAGTCTAAGATGGCCTCCCCCCTAGTTGGTTCCTCGACATATTGGTCTAAAAAACCATCCCTTATGCACTCCAGGAAATCCTCCTCTACCGTATTGCTTCCAGTTTGGTTAACCCAATCTATGTGCATATTAAAGTCACCCATTATAACTGCTGCACCTTTATTGCACGCACCCCTAATTTCATGTTTGATGCCCTCCCCAACATCACTACTACTGTTTGGAGGTCTGTACACAACTCCCACTAACGTTTTTTGTCCTTTGGTATTCTGCAGCTCTACCCATATAGACTCCACATCATCCAAGCTAATGTCCTTCCGAACTATTGCCTTAATTTGCTCCTTAACCAGCAATGCTACCCCACCTCCTTTTCCTTTTATTCTATCTTTCCTGAATGTTGAATACCCCTGGATGTTGAGTTCCCAGCCCTGATCATCCTGGAGCCACGTCTCCGTAATCCCAATCACATCATATTTGTTAACATCTATTTGCACAGTTAATTCATCCACTTTATTGCGGATACTCCCTGCATTAAGACACAAAGCCTTCTCCTGTGCTTTCTCCATCCACCACCTGTTCTTCAGGTCCCGGGTTTTTTGTTGGACCTGAGCCTTGAGACGTCTGTACCGTTGCTTTGTGGTTCCTGAGTTGGGCTGTTGCTTGAGGCTCAGAAATGCTTTGCGCTTGCAATCTATTAGTTCTTCAATCTCCTGATCATTTTCATCAAACCAGTCCTGATGTTTTCTGGTTGAGTGACCAAGTGTCTCTTCACAGGCACTGGTTATAGAGGCCTGGAGGGCAGACCAAGTGCTGTGGGGATTCAGCATCTCAGGGTCATCAAGGCACGCCAGATTGGCTGTGAGGCGCTGGCTGTATAGGGCTCCCTTACCTGGGTCTCTAAGTGGCCCGGCACTTTTTTACGGAACTGCTTCTGCTGTACCCTCTGCTTTGGGGCAATGTTAATGTTGATGATGGATCGGATTAGGTGGTGGTCCGTCCAGCAGTCGTCAGCTCCTGTCATGGTGCGGGTGATGCGCACATCCTTGCGATCCCTGGCTCGGACGATGACATAGTCGAGTAGGTGTCAGTGTTTGGAGCGAGGGCATTGCCACGATGCCTTGTATTTGTCCCTCTGGCGGAACAGCGTGTTGGTAATGAGGAGTTCATGTTCTAGATTTTGTCAGGAGTAGGGTACCGCTGGAATTGGCTTTCCCTACCCCGCTCTGCCAATCACACCTCCCCAGAGGGCTGTGTCTTTGCCAACCCTGGCATTTAAATCACCCAGGAGGATCAATTTGTCGCCCGTGGGTTCACAGGACAAGGATGTCTCGAGGTTAGAATAAAAACCCTCTTTAGCCTCATCCGTTGCATCGAGTGTGGGGGCGTACGCACTGATGATTGGTTCCGAGATAGGGTAATACGAAGAATCATGAGGCGTTTGTTGACCCCACAGGGGGAGTCTTTGAGGCTCATTCTTGATGGTAAAGCTGACTCCATGAAGGCGGCGTTCTGCCTCTGGTTTCCCTTTCCAGAAGAAGGTGCAACCTCCACCATGTTCCTTCAACTGGCCTTCCCCTGCCCATCGGGTCTCGCTTAGGGCGGCGATGTCGATGTCAAAACATCTGAGTTCCCAGGCAACTATGGCGGTGCGGCGTTCCGGCCTGTTGCTGTTGGGATTGTCCATGAGGGTCCTGATGTTCCAGGTCCCGAACTGCCTATGATGATGATGACACAGGGAGACACCAGGAGGGGGAGTGAGATATTTGTTGAATGGTGAGCGATTGGGAAATATTGGTGTTCGGAGGGACCTGGATGTCCTTGTGCACCAATCACAGAAAGTGAACATGCAGGTACAGCAAGCCATCATCATAGGCAGTCCCTCAGTATCGAGGAAGACTTGCTTCCACTCTTAAAATGGGTCCTTAGGAGGCTGAATAGTGTGGGATAAATATAAAAGGCAGAAAGACTTGCATTTATATAGCGCCTTTCATGACCATTGGACGTTTCAATGCGCTTTACAGCCAAGGAGGTACTTATTGAAGTGCAGTCACTGTTGTAATGTGGGAAACACGGCAGTCAATTTGCACACAGCAAGCTTCCACAAACAGCAATGTGATAATGAACCAGATAATCTGTTTTTGTTATATTGATAAATATTAGCCGCAGGGCACCGGGGATAACTCCCCTGCTCTTCTTCGAAATAGTGGCCGTGGGATCTTTTACTTCCACCTGAGGGGGCAGACGGGGCCTTGGTTTAACATCTCATCTGAAAGATGGCACCTCCGATAGTGCGCCGCTCCCTCAGTACTGCCGCTCCGACAGTGCGGTGCTCCCTCAGTATCGCCCCTTCGACAGTGCGGCGCTCCTTCAGTACTGCCGCTCCGACAGTGCGGTGCTCCCTCAGTATCGCCCCTTCGACAGTGCGGCGCTCCCTCAGTACAGCCCCTCCGACAGTGCGGCACTCCCTCAGTATTGAAGAGAACTGATTGAGGTGTATAAAATTATAAAGGGCCTGGGTAGAGTGGATAGGAAGGACCTGTTTCCCTTGGTGGAGGGGTCAACAACCAGGGGGCATAGATTGAAAGTAATTAGGGGGAGGTTTAGACGGGATTTGAGGGGAAATGTCTTCACCCAGAGGGTGGTGGGGGTCTGGGGCAGAACTCACTGCCTGAAAGAGTGGTAGAGGCAAAAACCCTCACCACATTTGGACGTGCGCTTGAAGTGTCGTAACCTGCAGGGCGACGGACCGAGAGCTGAAAAGTGGGATTAGGCTGGGATAGCTATTGGTCGGCAGGCGCGAGGCGGACACGATGGGCCAAAATGGCCCTCCTTGCGTGCTGTAAACTTCTCTATGACTCCATGACTGCATTGTATAGCATATTTAGAAACGATAAAGATGGGGAAAGGACAGGTGAAGTCGCTGTACTGATTAGGGACAACGTAATGGCAGTCGGCAAAAGTGACGCATTTATCAGCCAGACAGAAATGTTGTTGTTGTAATTCTATGTAGTTCCAGCAGAGGGTTGTCCACCAGTTCCAGTCGAGGATGTTGGCACACAAGAACACAAGAATTAGGAGCAGGAGTCGGTCATACGGCCCCTCGAGCCTGCTCCGCCATTCAATAAGATCATGGCTGATCTTCGACCTCAACTCCATTTCCCTGCCCGATCCCCATATCCCTCGATTTCCTCAGTGCTCAAATATCTATCGATCTCTACCTTGAATTTACTCAAATCGCTGGATAAATACCACCAACGATGTCTCCGCAAGATCCTGCAAATCCGCTGGGAGGAGAGACGCACCAAGGTTAGCGTCCTCATTCAGGCCAACATCTCCAGCATTGAAGCACTGACCACACTCGACCAGCTCCGCTGGGCAGGCCACATTGTTCGCATGCCAGACACGAGACTCCTAAAACAAGCGCTCTACTCGGAACTCCTAAACACAAGCGAGCCCCAGATGGGTAGAGGAAACATTACAAGGACACCCGCAAAGCCTCGCTGATAAAGTGCAACATCCCCACCGACACCTGGGAGTCCCTGGCCAAAGACCAGTCCGCCCTAAGTGGAGGACGAGCATCCGGGAGGGCGCTGAGCACCTCGAGTCTCGTCGCTGAGAGCATGCAGAAACCAAGCGCAGGCAGCGGAAGGAGCGTGCGGCACACCTGTCCCACCCTCCCCTTCCCTCATCAACTGTATGTCCCACCTGTGACAGGGACTGTGGTTCCCGTATTGGACTGTTCAGTCACCCGAGAACTCACTTTTAGAGTGGAAGGAAGTCTTCCTCGATTTCGAGGGACTGCCTATGATGATGAATATACTCAACAACAACAACCTGTATTTATATAGCGCCCTTAACGTAGTGAAACGTCCCAAGGCGCTTCACAGGAATGTTATAAGACAAAAAATTTGACACCTTGCTGCATAAGGAGAAATTAGCGCAGGTGACCAAAAGCTTGGTCAAAGAGATTGGTCTTAAGCGACGTCTTGAAGGAGGAAAGAGAGGTAGAGAGGTTTAGGGAGGGAGTTCCAGAGCTTGGGGCCCAGGCAACAGAAGGCACAGCCATCGATGGTGGAGTGATTATAATCAGGGATGGTCAAGGGCAGAATTAGAGGAGCGCAGAGATCTCGGGCATGGGTTGTGGGCCTGGAGGAGGTTACAGAGATAGGGAGGGGTGTAGGGGCTGGAGGGGTTAACAGAGATAGGGAGGGGTGTAGGGGCTGGAGGGGGTTACAGAGATAGCGAGGGGTATCAGGGCTGGAGGAGGTTAAAGAGATGGGGAGGGGTGTAGGGGCTGGAGGGGGTTACAGAGGTAGGGAGGGTTTAGGGGCTGGAGGAGGTTAGGGAGGGGTGTAGGGGCTGGAGGGGGTTACAGAGGTAGGGAGGGTTTAGGAGCTGGAAGAGGTTAGGGAGGGGTGTAGGGGCTGGAGGGGGTTACAGAGATAGGGAGGGTTTAGGGGCTGGAGGGGGTTACAGAGGTAGGGAGGGTTTAGGAGCTGGAAGAGGTTAGGGAGGGGTGTAGGGGCTGGAGGGGGTTACAGAGATAGGGAGGGGTGTAGGGGCTGGAGGGGGTTACAGAGATAGCGAGGGGTATCAGGGCTGGAGGAGGTTAAAGAGATGGGGAGGGGTGTAGGGGCTGGAGGGGGTTACAGAGGTAGGGAGGGTTTAGGGGCTGGAGGAGGTTAGGGAGGGGTGTAAGGGCTGGAGGGGGTTACAGAGGTAGGGAGGGTTTAGGAGCTGGAAGAGGTTAGGGAGGGGTGTAGGGGCTGGAGGGGGTTACAGAGATAGGGAGGGTTTAGGGGCTGGAGGAGGTTAAAGAGATGGGGAGGGGTGTAGGGGCTGGAGGGGGTTACAGAGGTAGGGAGGGTTTAGGGGCTGGAGGAGGTTAGGGAGGGGTGGAGGAACTGGAGGAGGTTACAGAGATCGAAACATAGAAACATAGACATTTACAGGGCAGAAGGAGGCCATTTCGGCCCATCGTGTCTGCGCCGGCCGACAAAGAGCCGCACAGCCCTCGGTCAGCAGGCCTAAAGGTTACATACCAAGCCATGAACAATGACGGAAAGGCAAAGAGCACCCAGCCAACCAGTGTGCCCCACACCTCTGCAACACCCCTTATACTAAAAATATCTGTCCCCTGACAGTACGGCACATCCTCAGTACTGCCCCTGCGACAGTGCGGCGCTCCCTCAGTACTGCCCCTCCGACAGTGCGGCGCTCCCTCAGTCCTGCCCCTCAGACAGTGCGGCGCTCCCTCAGTACTGCCCCTCCGACAGTGCGGCGATCCCTCAGTACTGCCCCTCCGACAGTGCGGCGCTCCCTCAGTCCTGCCCCTCAGACAGTGCGGCGCTCCCTCAGTACTGCCCCTCCGACAGTGCGGCGATCCCTCAGTACTGCCCCTCCGACAGTGCGGCGCTCCCTCAGTCCTGCCCCTCAGACAGTGCGGCGCTCCCTCAGTACTGCCCCTCCGACAGTGCGGCGATCCCTCAGTTTTGCCCCTCCGACAGTGCGGCGCTCCCTCAGTACTGCCCCTCCGACAGTGCGGCGCTCCCTCAGTACTGCCCCTCCGACAGTGCGGCGATCCCTCAGTATTGCCCCTCCGACAGTGCGGCGCTCCCTCAGTACTACCCTCCGACAGTGCGACGCTCCCTCAGTACTGCCCCTCCAACAGTGCGGCGCTCCCTCAGTACTGCCCCTCCGACAGTACGGCGATCCCTCAGTATTGCCCCTCCAACAGTGCGGCGCTCCCTCAGTACTGCCCCTCCGACAGTGAGAGCCATCGCCCCTGGACCCCTCTCCTCCCCCAGCAGCGCCCATGACCCCTCCGCGCTCCCCCATTACTCTGCCACCAATGAGTATTTATATCTGAGGACAATAACGTTTCCTTTGCACAATATCTCTGTCTCATCCAGTCCGACACCAGCTCCTGGCCTATTTCCCATCTCACTCAGCAACCCGACCTCGTGGCGGAGGGAAATTTCACGACTGTCGAGCTCACTGAGGTAAGTCTGAGAATTATCCAATCTGCACCTCGCCCCCTGCCCCCTGCTCCCTTTATACTGGGCCAAACAGTACTACATAAGAATTAGAAACAGGCGTAGGCCATCTAGCCCCTTGAGCCTGCTCCTCCATTCAACAGGATCATGGCTGATCTGGCCGTGGACTCAGCTCCACTTACCCGCCCTCTCCCCATAACCGTTAATTCCCTTACTGGTTAAAAATCTATCTATCTGTGACTTGAATACATTCAATGAGCTAGCCTCAACTGCTTCCTTGGGCAGAGAATTCCACAGATTCGCAACCCTCTGGGAGAAGAAATTTCTTCTCAACTTGGTTTTAAATTGGCTCCCCCGTATTTTGAGGCTGTGCCCCCTAGTTCTAGTCTCCCCTCTCTGCCTCTATCTTGTCTATCCCTTTCATTATTTTAAATGTTTCTATAAGATCACCCCTCATCCTTCTGAACTCCAACGAGTAAAGACCCAGTCTACTCAATCTATCATCATAAGGTAACCCACTCATCTCCGGAATCAGCCTAGTGAATTGTCACTGTACCCCCTCCAAAGCTAGTATATCCTTCCTTAAGTAAGGTGACCAAAACTGCTATTTCTTCCTTAATGATAGCTTCAAGCATTTTCCGCACTACAGATGTTAAACTAACCGGCCTATAGTTACTTGCCTTTTGTCTACCCCCTTTTTTAAACAGAGGCGTTACATTAGCTGCTTTCCAATCCGATGGTACTTCCCCAGAATCCACAGAATTTTGGTGGATTATAACGAATGCATCTGCTATAATTTCCGCCATCTCTTTTAATACCCTGGGATGCATTTCATCAGGACCAGGGGACTTGTCTACCTTGAATCCCATTAGCCTGCCCAGCAATACCTCCCTAGTGATAGTGATTGTCTCAAGGTCCTCCCTTCCCACATTCCTGTGACCAGCAATTTTTGGCATGGTTTTTGTGTCTTCCACTGTGAAGACCGAGGCAAAATAATTATTTAAGGTCTCAGCCATTTCCACATTTCCCATTATTAAATCCCCCTTCTTATCTTCTAAGGGACCAACATTTACTTTAGTCACTCTTTTCCGTTTTGCATATCGGTAAAAGCTTTTACTATCTGTTTTTATGTTTTGCGCAAGTTTACTTTCATAATCTATCTTTCCTTTCTTTATTGCTTTCTTAGTCATTCTTTGCTGTCGTTTAAAATTTTCCCAATCTTCTAGTTTCCCACTAACCTTGGCCACCTTATACGCATTGGTTTTTAATTTGATACTCTCCTTTATTTCCTTGGTTATCCACGGCTGGTTATCCCTTCTCTTACTGGCCTTCTTTTTCACTGGAAGATGTTTTTGTTGAGCACTATGAAAGAACACCTTAAAAGTCCTCCACTGTTCCTCAATTGTGCCACCGTTTAGTCTGTATTCACAGTCTACTTTAGCCAACTCTGCCCTCATCCCACTGTAGTCCTCTTTGTTTAAGCATAGTACGCTCGTTTGAGACACTATTTCCTCACCCTCAATCTGTATTACAAATTCAACCATACTGTGATCACTCATTCCGAGAGGATCTTTTACTAGGAGATTGTTTATTATTCCTGTCTCATTACACAGGACCAGATCTAAGATAGCTTGCTCCCTTGTAGGTTCTGTAACATACTGTTCTAAGAAACAATCCTGTATGCATTCTAAGAATTCCTCCTCAAGGCTATCCCATGCGATTTGATTTGACCAATCGATATGTAGGTTAAAATCCCCCATGATTACTGCCGTTCCTTTTTCACATGCCTCCATTATTCCCTTGATTATTGTCTGCTCCACCGTGAAGTTATTATTTGGGGGCCTATACACTACGCCCACCAGTGACTTTTTCCCCTTACTATCTCTAATCTCCACCCACAATGATTCAACATTTTGTTCATTAGAGCCAATATCGTCTCTTACAACTGCCCTGATATCATCCTTTATTAACAGAGCTACCCACCTCCTTTCCCTTCTTGTCTATCTTTCCGAATTGTCAGATACCCCTGTATGTTTTATTCCCAGTCTTGGCCACCCTGTAACCACGTTTCAGTAATGGTCACCAAATCATACCCATTTGTAATGATTTGTGCAGTCAACTCATTTACTTTGTTTCAAATGCTGCGTGCTTTTAGGTAGTGTTTCAATACTAGTTTTTAAACCATGATTTTTAGTTTTGACCCCTCCTGCAGCCCTTTTATATTCATACATATTGTCCCTTCCTATCACGTTGTCGTTTATACTTACCCCAGTGCTACTCTGCTCTGTTGCCTCCTGCCTTTTGCATTCTTTCTTGGAGTTCTGTTCATCTTAGCTCTCACCCACTCTAACTAGCTCTGAGCCCTCTCCTGGGTTCATATCCCCCTGCCAAGCTAGTTTAAAGCCCTCCCAACCGTACTATCAAAACCACCCATGAGAACATTGTCCCATCTCTGTTGAGGTGTAACCTGTCCGACTTGTCCAGGTCCCATCTACCCCAGAAGCGGTCCTAATTTTTCAGGAAACTAAAGACCTCCCTCCTACACCAATGCCCCAGCCACGTATTTATCTGACTAGCCTTCCTATTTCTACCCTCACTAGTATGTGGCACTGGCAGTAATCCTGAGACCACCACCTTTGAGGTCCTGGCTTTCAATCTTACTCCTAGCTCCCTAAACTCAGCTTTCAGGACCTCACCCCTCTTTCTACCTATGTACCAATGTGGACCACAACCACTGGCTGTTCTCCTTCCCGCCCCAGAATGCCCTGCAGTCACTCAGTGACATCATTGACCCTTGCACCAGGGAGGCAACACACCATCCTGATGTCACTTTTGCTGCCGCAGAAGCGCCTATCTGCTCCCCTAACTATTGAATCTCCTATCATGATAGCACTTTCCGTCTTCTTCCTCTCCCCCTGTGCAGCTGAGCCACCCACGATGCTGTGAACTTGTCACTGGCTGCACTCCCCAGAGGCACCACCGCCCTCACCAGTAGTGAGAATAGATTGCCGGTTGGAGAGCTAGATAGCCTCAGGGGACTCCTGCGCTACCTGCCTCACCATACTCTTGTGTGCGACTGTCACTCATTCCCTATCCTTCTGCACCTTTTTAATCTGTGTCCGTGTTCTCGTGTCTCTGTGACTCTGTGTCTCAGTGTCCCAGTGTCCCAGTGTCCCAGTGTACTAGTGTCCTAGTGTCTCCGTGTCTCCGTGTCTCAGTGTCCCAGTGTTCCAGTATCCCAGTGTACCAGTGTCTCTGTGACTCCGTGTCTCCATGTCTCAGTGTCCCAGTGTCCCAGTGTCCTAGTGTTTCTGTGTCTCCATGTCTCCGTGTCCCAGTGTCCCAGTATCCTAGTGACCCAGTGTCCCAGTGTCCCAGTGTCAAAGTGTTTCTGTGTCTCAGTGTCCAGTGTCCCAGTGTCCCAGTGTCCCAGTGCCCTAGTGCCCCAGTGTCATAGATTTTCTGTGTCTCCGTGTCTCAGTGTCCCAGTGTCCTAGTGTCTCTGTGTATCTGTCTCTAAGTGTCCCAGTGTCCCAGTGTCCTAGTGTCTATGTGTCCCAGTGTCCCAGTGCCCTAGTGCCTCTGTGTCTCCGTGTCTCAGTGTCCCAGTGTCCCAGTGTCTCTGTGTCTCCGTGTCCCAGTGTCCGAGTGTCCTAGTGTCTCTGTGTCTCTGTGTCTCAGTGTCCCAGTGTCCCAGTGTCCCAGTGTCCTAGTGTCTCCGTGACCCAGTGTCCCAGTGTCCCAGTGTCCTAGTGTCTCTGTGTCTCTGTGTCTCCGTGTCTCAGTGTCCCAGTGCCCTAGTGTCGCTGTGTATCTGTGTATCTGTGTCCCAGTGTCCTAGTGTCTCCATGTCCCAGTGTCCCAGTGTCCTAGTGTTTCTGTGTCTCCGTGTCTCAGTGTCCCAGTGTCTCTGTGTCTCTGTGTCTCCGTGTCTCAGTGTCCCAGTGTCCTAGTGTATCTGTGTATCTGTGTCTCAGTGTCCCAGTGTCCCAGTGTCCTAGTGCATCTGTGTCTCAGTGTCCCAGTGTCCCAGTGTCCTAGTGTCTCAGTGTCCCAGTGTCCCAGTGTCCTAGTGTTTCTGTGTCTCCGTGTCTCCGTGTCTCAGTGTGCCAGTGTCCCAGTGTCCTAGTGTCTCTGTGTCTCCGTGTCTCAGTGTCCCAGTGTCCTAGTGTCTCCGTGACCCAGTGTCCCAGTGTCCTAGTGTCTCCGTGACCCAGTGTCCCAGTGTCCCAGTGTCCTAGTGTCTCTGTTTCCTAGTGTCTCCGTGTCCCAGTGTCCCAGTGTCTCTGTGTCTCTGTGTCTCTGTGTCTCCGTGTCTCAGTGTCCCAGTGTCCCAGTGTCCTAGTGTCTCTGTGTATCTGTGCCTCAGTGTCCCAGTGTCCCAGTGTCCTAGTGCCTCTGTGCCTCAGTGTCCCAGTGTCCCAGTGTCCTAGTGTCTCCGTGTCCTAGTGTCCTAGTGTTTCTGTGTCTCCGTGCCACAGTGTCCCCGTGTCCTAGTGTCTCCGTGACCCAGTGTCCCAGTGTCCCAGTGTCCTAGTGTCTCCGTGACCCAGTGGCCCAGTGTCCCAGTGTCCTAGTGTTTCTGTGTCTCCGTGTCTCAGTGTCCCAGTGTCCTAGTGTTTCTGTGTCTCCGTGTCTCAGTGTCCCAGTGTCCTAGTGTCTCTGTGTCTCTGTGTCTCTGTGTCTCAGTGTCCCAGTGTCCTAATGTCCCTGTGTATCTGTGTCTCAGTGTCTCAGTGTCCCAGTGTCCTAATGTCCCTGTGTATCTGTATCTCAGTGTCCCAGTGTCCCAGTGTCCCAGTGTCAAAGTGTTTCTGTGTCTCAGTGTCCAGTGTCCCAGTGTCCCAGTGTCCCAGTGCCCTAGTGCCCCAGTGTCCCAGTGCCCGAGTGTCTCCGTGACCCAGTGCCCCAGTATCCCAGTGTCCCAGTGTCATAGATTTTCTGTGTCTCCGTGTCTCAGTGTCCCAGTGTCCTAGTGTCTCTGTGTATCTGTCTCTAAGTGTCCCAGTGTCCCAGTGTCCTAGTGTCTATGTGTCCCAGTGTCCCAGTGCCCTAGTGCCTCTGTGTCTCCGTGTCTCAGTGTCCCAGTGTCCCAGTGTCTCTGTGTCTCCGTGTCCCAGTGTCCGAGTGTCCTAGTGTCTCTGTGTCTCTGTGTCTCAGTGTCCCAGTGTCCCAGTGTCCTCGTGTCTCCGTGACCCAGTGTCCCAGTGTCCTAGTGTTTCTGTATCTCCGTGTCTCAGTGTCCCAGTGTCCTAGTGTCTCTGTGTCTCTGTGTCTCCGTGTCTCAGTGTCCCAGTGTCCTAGTGTCGCTGTGTATCTGTGTATCTGTGTCCCAGTGTCCTAGTGTCTCCATGTCCCAGTGTCCCAGTGTCCTAGTGTTTCTGTGTCTCCGTGTCTCAGTGTCCCAGTGTCTCTGTGTCTCTGTGTCTCCGTGTCTCAGTGTCCCAGTGTCCTAGTGTATCTGTGTATCTGTGTCTCAGTGTCCCAGTGTCCCAGTGTCCTAGTGCCACTGTGTCTCAGTGTCCCAGTGTCCCAGTGTCCTAGTGTCTCAGTGTCCCAGTGTCCCAGTGTCCTAGTGTTTCTGTGTCTCCGTGTCTCCGTGTCTCAGTGTGCCAGTGTCCCAGTGTCCTAGTGTCTCTGTGTCTCCGTGTCTCAGTGTCCCAGTGTCCTAGTGTCTCCGTGACCCAGTGTCCCAGTGTCCTAGTGTCTCCGTGACCCAGTGTCCCAGTGTCCCAGTGTCCTAGTGTCTCTGTTTCCTAGTGTCTCCGTGTCCCAGTGTCCCAGTGTCCCAGTGTCTCTGTGTCTCTGTGTCTCTGTGTCTCCGTGTCTCAGTGTCCCAGTGTCCCAGTGTCCTAGTGTCTCTGTGTATCTGTGCCTCAGTGTCCCAGTGTCCCAGTGTCCTAGTGCCTCTGTGCCTCAGTGTCCCAGTGTCCCAGTGTCCTAGTGTCTCCGTGTCCTAGTGTCCTAGTGTTTCTGTGTCTCCGTGCCACAGTGTCCCCGTGTCCTAGTGTCTCCGTGACCCAGTGTCCCAGTGTCCCAGTGTCCTAGTGTCTCCGTGACCCAGTGGCCCAGTGTCCCAGTGTCCTAGTGTTTCTGTGTCTCCGTGTCTCAGTGTCCCAGTGTCCTAGTGTTTCTGTGTCTCCGTGTCTCAGTGTCCCAGTGTCCTAGTGTCTCTGTGTCTCTGTGTCTCTGTGTCTCAGTGTCCCAGTGTCCTAATGTCCCTGTGTATCTGTGTCTCAGTGTCTCAGTGTCCCAGTGTCCTAATGTCCCTGTGTATCTGTGTCTCAGTGTCTCAGTGTCCCAGTGTCCTAATGTCCCTGTGTATCTGTGTCTCAGTGTCCCAGTGTCCCAGTGTCCTAGTGCCTCTGTGTCTCAGTGTCCCAGTGCCCCAGTGTCCCAGTATCCTAGTGTCTCCGTGTCCCAGTGTCCCAGTGTCCTAGTGTTTCTGTGTCTCCGTGTCTCAGTGTGCCAGTGTCCCAGTGTCCTAGTGTCTCTGTGTCTCAGTGTCCCAGTGTCCCAGCGTCCGAGTGTCTCTGTGTCACAGTGTCACAGTGACCCCGTGTCTCAGTGTCTTGGTGTCTCTATATCTCAGTGTCTCAGTGCCACAGTGTCCCATTGTCCCAGTGTCCTAGTGTCTCTGTGTCTCTGTGTTTCCGTGTCTCGGTATCCCAGTGTCCTAGTGTCTCTGTGTCTCCGTGTCCCAGTGCCCCAGTGTCCTTGTGTCTCTGTGTCTCCGTGTCTCAGTGTCCCAGTGTCCCATTGTGCCAGTGTCCTAGTGTCTCTGTGTCCCAGTGTTCCATTGTCCCAGTGTCCTAGTGTCTCTGTGTCTCCGTCTCAGTGTCCCAGTGTCCCATTGTCCCAGTGTCCTAGTGTCTCTGTGTCTCCGTGTCTCAGTGTCCCAGTGTCCTTGTGTCTCTGTGTCTCCGTGTCCCAGTGTCCCAGTGTCCCAATGTCACAGTGCCCTAGTGTCGCTGTGTCTCCGTGTCCCCGTGTCCCAGTGTTCGAGTGTCCTCGTGTCTCTGTGTCTCAGTGTCCCAGTGTCCTAGTGTTTCTGTGTCTCCATGTCTCCGTGTCCCAGTGTCCCAGTATCCTAGTGACCCAGTGTCCCAGTGTCCCAGTGTCATAGTGTTTCTGTGTCTCAGAGTCCAGTGTCCCAGTGTCCCAGTGTCCTAGTGTCTCAGTGTCCCAGTGTCCCAGTGTCCTAGTGTCCCAGTGTCCCAGTGTCCTAGTGTCTCCGTGTCCCAGTGTCCCAGTGTCCTAGTGTCTCCGTGTCCTAGTGTCCTAGTGTTTCTGTGTCTCTGTGCCACAGTGTCCCCGTGTCCTAGTGTCTCCGTGACCCAGTGTCCCAGTGTCCCAGTGTCCCAGTGTCCTAGTGTCGCTGTGTCTCCGTGTCCCCGTGTCCCAGTGTTCGAGTGTCCTCGTGTCTCTGTGTCTCAGTGTCTCAGTATCCTAGTGTTTCTGTGTCTCCATGTCTCCATGTCCCAGTGTCCCAGTATCCTAGTGACCCAGTGTCCCAGTGTCCCAGTGTCCTAGTGTTTCTGTGTCTCCGTGTCTCCGTGTCTCCGTGTCTCAGTGTGCCAGTGTCCCAGTGTCCTAGTGTCTCTGTGTCTCCGTGTCTCAGTGTCCCAGTGTCCTAGTGTCTCCGTGACCCAGTGTCCCAGTGTCCTAGTGTCTCCGTGACCCAGTGTCCCAGTGTCCCAGTGTCCTAGTGTCTCTGTTTCCTAGTGTCTCCGTGTCCCAGTGTCCCAGTGTCCCAGTGTCTCTGTGTCTCTGTGTCTCTGTGTCTCCGTGTCTCAGTGTCCCAGTGTCCCAGTGTCCTAGTGTCTCTGTGTATCTGTGCCTCAGTGTCCCAGTGTCCCAGTGTCCTAGTGCCTCTGTGCCTCAGTGTCCCAGTGTCCCAGTGTCCTAGTGTCTCCGTGTCCTAGTGTCCTAGTGTTTCTGTGTCTCCGTGCCACAGTGTCCCCGTGTCCTAGTGTCTCCGTGACCCAGTGTCCCAGTGTCCCAGTGTCCTAGTGTCTCCGTGACCCAGTGGCCCAGTGTCCCAGTGTCCTAGTGTTTCTGTGTCTCCGTGTCTCAGTGTCCCAGTGTCCTAGTGTTTCTGTGTCTCCGTGTCTCAGTGTCCCAGTGTCCTAGTGTCTCTGTGTCTCTGTGTCTCTGTGTCTCAGTGTCCCAGTGTCCTAATGTCCCTGTGTATCTGTGTCTCAGTGTTTCAGTGTCCCAGTGTCCTAATGTCCCTGTGTATCTGTGTCTCAGTGTCCCAGTGTCCCAGTGTCCTAGTGCCTCTGTGTCTCAGTGTCCCAGTGCCCCAGTGTCCCAGTATCCTAGTGTCTCCGTGTCCCAGTGTCCCAGTGTCCTAGTGTTTCTGTGTCTCCGTGTCTCAGTGTGCCAGTGTCCCAGTGTCCTAGTGTCTCTGTGTCTCAGTGTCCCAGTGTCCCAGCGTCCGAGTGTCTCTGTGTCACAGTGTCACAGTGACCCCGTGTCTCAGTGTCTTGGTGTCTCTATATCTCAGTGTCTCAGTGCCACAGTGTCCCATTGTCCCAGTGTCCTAGTGTCTCTGTGTCTCTGTGTTTCCGTGTCTCGGTATCCCAGTGTCCTAGTGTCTCTGTGTCTCCGTGTCCCAGTGCCCCAGTGTCCTTGTGTCTCTGTGTCTCCGTGTCTCAGTGTCCCAGTGTCCCATTGTGCCAGTGTCCTAGTGTCTCTGTGTCCCAGTGTTCCATTGTCCCAGTGTCCTAGTGTCTCTGTGTCTCCGTCTCAGTGTCCCAGTGTCCCATTGTCCCAGTGTCCTAGTGTCTCTGTGTCTCCGTGTCTCAGTGTCCCAGTGTCCTTGTGTCTCTGTGTCTCCGTGTCCCAGTGTCCCAGTGTCCCAATGTCACAGTGCCCTAGTGTCGCTGTGTCTCCGTGTCCCCGTGTCCCAGTGTTCGAGTGTCCTCGTGTCTCTGTGTCTCAGTGTCCCAGTGTCCTAGTGTTTCTGTGTCTCCATGTCTCCGTGTCCCAGTGTCCCAGTATCCTAGTGACCCAGTGTCCCAGTGTCCCAGTGTCATAGTGTTTCTGTGTCTCAGAGTCCAGTGTCCCAGTGTCCCAGTGTCCTAGTGTCTCAGTGTCCCAGTGTCCCAGTGTCCTAGTGTCCCAGTGTCCCAGTGTCCTAGTGTCTCCGTGTCCCAGTGTCCCAGTGTCCTAGTGTCTCCGTGTCCTAGTGTCCTAGTGTTTCTGTGTCTCTGTGCCACAGTGTCCCCGTGTCCTAGTGTCTCCGTGACCCAGTGTCCCAGTGTCCCAGTGTCCCAGTGTCCTAGTGTCGCTGTGTCTCCGTGTCCCCGTGTCCCAGTGTTCGAGTGTCCTCGTGTCTCTGTGTCTCAGTGTCTCAGTATCCTAGTGTTTCTGTGTGTCCATGTCTCCATGTCCCAGTGTCCCAGTATCCTAGTGACCCAGTGTCCCAGTGTCCCAGTGTCATAGTGTTTCTGTGTCTCAGAGTCCAGTGTCCCAGTGTCCCAGTGTCCTAGTGTCTCAGTGTCCCAGTGTCCCAGTGTCCCAGTGTCCTAGTGTCCCAGTGTCCCAGTGTCCAAGTGCCTCCGTGACCCAGTGTCCCAGTGTCCTAGTGTTTCTGTGTCTCCGTGTCTCAGTGTCCCAGTGTCCTAGTGTCTGTGTCTCTGTGTCTCCGTGCCTCAGTGCCCCAGTGTCCTAGTGTCGCTGTGTATCTGTGTCTCAGTGTCCCAGTGTCCCAGTGTCCTAGTGCCTCTGTGTCTAAGTGTCCCAGTGTCCCAGTGTCCTAGTGTCTCCGTGTCCCAGTGCCCCAGTGTCCCAGTGTCCTAGTGTTTCTGTGTCTCCGTGTATCAGTGTGCCAGTGTCCTAGTGTCTCTATGTCTCAGTGTCCAATGTCCCAGTGTCCGAGTGTCTCTGTGTCACAGTGTCCCAGTGACCCCGTGTCTCAGTGTCTTGGTGTCTCTATATCTCAGTGCCCCAGTGTCCCCGTGTCCCAGTGTCCTAATGTCTCTGTATCCCAGTGCCCCAGTGTCCCAGTGTCCTAGTGTCTCTGTGTCTCCGTGTCCCAGTGCCCCAGTGTCCTTGTGTCCCAGTGTTCTAATGTCTCTGTATCCCAGTGCCCCAGTGTCCTAGTGTCCAATGTCTCTGTGTCTCCGTGCCCCAGTGCCCCAGTGTCCTTGTGTCTCTGTGTTTCCGTGTCCCAGTGTCCCATTGTCCCAGTGTCCTAGTGTCTCTGTGTCTCCGTGTCACCGTGTCCCAGTGTCCCAGTGTCCTTGTGTCTCTGTGTCTCCGTGTCCCAGTGTCCCAGTGTCACAGTGCCCTAGTGTCGCTGTGTCTCTGTGTCCCAGTGTCCCAGTGTCCTAGTGACCCAGTGTCCCAGTGTCCCAATGTTCTTGAGTCTCTGTGTCTCCGTGTCTCAGTGTCCCAGTATCCCATTATGCCAATGTCCTAGTGTCTCTGTGACTCCGTGTCTCAGTGTCCCAGTGTCCCATTGTCCCAGTGTCCTAGTGTTTTTGTGTCTCAGTGTCCAGTGTCCCAGTGTCCAAGTGTCATAGTGTTTCTGTGTCTCAGTGTCCCAGTGTCCCAGTGTCCTAGTGTCTCCGTGACCCTGTGTCCCAGTGTCCCAGTGTCCTAGTGTTTCTGTGTCTCCGTGTCTCAGTGTCCCAGTGTCCCAGTGTCTCTGTGTCTCTGTGTCTCTGTGTCTCCGTGTCTCAGTGTCCCAGTGTCCTAGTGTCTCTGTGTATCTGTGTCTCAGTGTCCCAGTGTCCTAGTGCCTATGTATCTCAGTGTCCCAGTGTCCCAGTATCCTAGTGTCTCCGTGTCCCAGTGTCCCAGTGTCCTAGTGTCTCTGTGTCTCAGTGTGCCAGTGTCCCAGTGTCCGAGTGTCTCTGTGTCACAGTGTCCCAGTCACCCTGTGTCTCAGTGTCTTGGTGTCTCTATATCTCAGTGTCTCAGTGCCACAGTGTCCCATTGTCCCAGTGTCCTAGTGTCTCTGTGTCTCTGTGTCTCCGTGTCTCAGTGTCCCAGTGTCCTAGTGTCTCTGTGTCTCCGTGTCCCAGTGCCCCAGTGTCCTTGTGTCTCTGTGTCTCCGTGTCTCAGTGTCCCAGTGTCTCATTGTGCCAGTGTCCTAGTGTCCTAGTGTCTCTGTGTCTCCGTGTCTCAGTGTCCCAGTGTCCCATTGTCCCAGTGTCCTAGTGTCTCTGTGTCTCCGTCTCAGTGTCCCAGTGTCCCATTGTCCCAGTGTCCTAGTGTCTCTGTGTCTCCGTGTCTCAGTGTCCCAGTGTCCTTGTGTCTCTGTGTCTCTGTGTCTCCGTGTCCCAGTGTCCCAGTGTCCCAATGTCACAGTGCCCTAGTGTCGCTGTGTCTCCGTGTCCCCGTGCCCCAGTGTTCGAGTGTCCTCGTGTCTCTGTGCCTCAGTGTCTCAGTGTCCTAGTGTTTCTGTGTCTCCATGTCTCCGTGTCCCAGTGTCCCAGTATCCTAGTGACCCAGTGTCCCAGTGTCCCAGTGTCATAGTGTTTCTGTGTCTCAGAGTCCAGTGTCCCAGTGTCCCAGTGTCCTAGTGTCTCAGTGTCCCAGTGTCCCAGTGTCCCAGTGTCCTAGTGTCCCAGTGTCCCAGTGTCCAAGTGTCTCCGTGACCCAGTGTCCCAGTGTCCTAGTGTTTCTGTGTCTCCGTGTCTCAGTGTCCCAGTGTCCTAGTGTCTGTGTCTCTGTGTCTCCGTGCCTCAGTGCCCCAGTGCCCTAGTGTCGCTGTGTATCTGTGTCTCAGTGTCCCAGTGTCCCAGTGTCCTAGTGCCTCTGTGTCTAAGTGTCCCAGTGTCCCAGTGTCCCAGTGTCCTAGTGTCTCCGTGTCCCAGTGTCCCAGTGTCCCAGTGTCCTAGTGTTTCTGTGTCTCCGTGTATCAGTGTGCCAGTGTCCTAGTGTCTCTATGTCTCAGTGTCCAATGTCCCAGTGTCCTAATGTCTCTGTATCCCAGTGCCCCAGTGTCCCAGTGTCCTAGTGTCTCTGTGTCTCCGTGTCCCAGTGCCCCAGTGTCCTTGTGTCCCAGTGTTCTAATGTCTCTGTATCCCAGTGCCCCAGTGTCCCAGTGTCCAATGTCTCTGTGTCTCCGTGTCCCAGTGCCCCAGTGTCCTTGTGTCTCTGTGTTTCCGTGTCCCAGTGTCCCATTGTCCCAGTGTCCTAGTGTCTCTGTGTCTCCGTGTCACAGTGTCCCAGTGTCCCAGTGTCCTTGTGTCTCTGTGTCTCCGTGTCCCAGTGTCCCAGTGTCACAGTGCCCTAGTGTCGCTGTGTCTCCGTGTCCCAGTGTCCTAGTGACCCAGTGTCCCAGTGTCCCAGTGTCATAGTTTTTCTGTGCCTCAGTGTCCAGTGTCCCAGTGTCCCAGTGTCGTAGTGTCTCAGTGTCCCAGTGTCCCAGTGTCTCTGTGTCTCCGTGTCCCAGTGTCCTCGTGTCCTCGTGTCTCCGTGTCTCCGTGTCCCAGTGTCCTCGTGTCCTCGTGTCTCTGTGTCTCAGTGTCCCAGTGTCCTAGTGTCTCTGTGTCACAGTGTCCCAGTGACCCCGTGTCTCAGTGTCTTGGTGTTTCTATATCTCCGTGTCCCAGTGTCCCAGTGTCCTAGTGTCTCTCTGTCTCTGTGTCTCCGCGTCTCAGTGTCCTAGTGTCTCAGTGTCCCAGTGTCCCAGTGCCTCAGTGTCTCAGTGACTCAGTGTCCAAGTGTTCCAGTGTCCCAGTGGCTCCGTTACCCAGTGTCCAAGCGTCTCAGTGTCTCAGTATCTTATTGACTCTGTGTTTCAGTGTCTCAGTATCTGTGTCCCTGTGTCCCAGTGTCCAAGTGTCTCAGTGTCTCAGTATCTCAGTGTCCCAGTGTCCCAATGTCTCGGTGTCTCAGTATCCCAGTGTGCCACTGTCTCAGTGTCCCAGTATCCCACTGTCTCTGGGCCTCTGTGTCTCAGTGTGCCAGTGTCTCTTTGTCTTAGTGCCTCAGTGTCTCACTGTCTCAGTGTCCCAGTGTCTCAGTGTTCCAGTGCCCCAGTGTCTCAGTATCCGAGTCCCCCAGTGCCCCAGTGTCCCAGTGTCCCATTGTCTCAGTGTCCGAATGTCTCATTGCCGGAGTCTCCCAGTGTCTCAGTGTCTCAATGTCCCAGTGCCTCAGTGTCCCAGTGCCACAGTGCCTCAGTGTCCCAGTGTCCCAGTGCCTCAGTGTCTCAGTGACTCAGTGTCCCAGTGTTCCAGTGTCCCAGTGGCTCCGTTACCCAGTGTCCAAGCGTCTCAGTGTCTCAGTATCTTATTGACTCTGTGTTTCAGTGTCTCAGTATCTGTGTCCCTGTGTCCCAGTGTCCAAGTGTCTCAGTGTCTCAGTATCTCAGTGTCCCAGTGTCCCAATGTCTCGGTGTCTCAGTATCCCAGTGTGCCACTGTCTCAGTGTCCCAGTATCCCACTGTCTCTGGGCCTCTGTGTCTCAGTGTGCCAGTGTCTCATTGTCCTAGTGCCTCAGTGTCTCACTGTCTCAGTGTCCCAGTGTCTCAGTGTTCCAGTGCCCCAGTGTCTCAGTATCCGAGTCCCCCAGTGTCCCAGTGTCTCAGTGTCTCAGTGTAACAGTGCCACAGTGTCGTCTGTCTCACTGTCCCTGTGTCACAGTGTCTCAGCGTCTCAGTGTCCCTGTGTCCCAGTGCCTAAGTGTCTCAATGTCACAATGTCCCAGTGTGCCACTGTTTCAATGTACCAGTGTGCCACTGTTTCAGGTCCCAGTGTCCCACTGTTTCTGGGCATCTGTGTCTCAGAGTCCCAGTGTCTCATTGTCCTAGTGCCTCAGTGTCTCAGTGTCTCAGTGCCCCAGTTTCTCATTGTCCCAAAGTCCCAGTGTCTCAGTGCCCCAGTGTCACAGTGTCCGAGTGTCTCAGTGCCAGAGTGTCCCAGTGTCTCAGTGTCTCAATGGCCCAGTGTCCCAATGTCTCAGTGTCCAAGTGTCCCAGTGTACCAGTGTCTCAGTGTCCCAGTGTCTCAGTGGCCCAGTGCCACAGTGTCTCAGTGCCTCAGTGTCCCAGTGTCTCAGTGTCCCAAAGTCCCAGTGTCTCAGTGCCCCAGTGCCCCATTGTCTCAGTGTCCGAGTGTCTCAGTGCCAGAGTGTCCCAGTGTCTCAGTGTCTCAATGTCCCAGTGACCCAGTGCCCCAGTGCCACAGTGTCTCAGTGCCTCAGTGTCCCAGTGTCTCAGTGTCCCAAAGTCCCAGTGTCTCAGTGCCCCAGTGTCCCATTGCCTCAGTGTCCGAGTGTCTCAGTGCCGGAGTGTCCCAGTGTCTCAGTGCCTCAATGGCCCAGTGTCCCAATGTCTCAGTGTCCAAGTGTCCCAGTGTACCAGTGTCTCAGTGTCCCAGTGTCTCAGTGTCCCAGTGTCCCAGTATCTCGGTGCCTCAGTGTCCCAGTGACTCAGTGTCTCAGTGTCTCAGTGTCCCAGTGCCCCAGTGCCCCAGTGTCCCTGTGTCCCTGTGTTTCAGTTTTCCCGTGCCTCAATGTCCCAGTGTCCCACTGTCTCAGTGACTCAGTGCCTCAGTGTCTCAGTGTCTTAGTGTCTCAGTATCCCAGTGTCCCAGTGTCTCAGTGCCTCCGTTACCCAGTGCCCCAGTGTCCCAGTGTCCCAGTGGCTCCGTTACCCAGTGTCCAAGCGTCTCAGTGTCTCAGTATCTCAGTATCTCATTGACTCTGTGTTTCAGTGTCTCTGTGTCCCTATGTCCAAGTGTCTCATTGTCTCGGTGTCTCAGTGTTCCAGTGTCCC
This sequence comes from Pristiophorus japonicus, assembly GCF_044704955.1. Lineage (NCBI taxonomy): Eukaryota > Metazoa > Chordata > Chondrichthyes > Pristiophoridae > Pristiophorus > Pristiophorus japonicus. The sequence goes on from NC_091990.1 coordinate 61,120, forward strand.
AGTGTCTCAGTGTGTCTGTGTCCCAGTGTCCAAGTATCTCAGTGTCTCAGTGCCTCAGTATCTCAGTGTCTCAGTGTCCCAGTTTCTCAGTGTCTCAATGCCCCAGTGCCCCAGTGCCCCAGTGCCACAGTGTCTCAGTGCCTCAGTGTCCCAGTGTCTCAGTATCCCAATGTCTCAGTGCCTCAGTGTCCCTGTGTCTCAGTGTCCCAAAGTCCCAGTGTCTCAGTGCCCCAGTGTCCCATTGTCTCAGTGTCCGAGTGTCTCAGTGCCAGAGTGTCCCAGTGTCTCAGTGTCTCAATGGCCCAGTGTCCCAGTGTCTCAGTGTCCAAGTGTCCCAGTGTCTCAGTGTCCCAGTGTCCCAGTGTCCCAGTGTCCCAGTATCCCAGTATCTCGGTGCCTCAGTGTCCCAGTGATTCAGTATCCCAGTGTCCCAGTGTCTCAGTGACTCAGTGTCGCAGTGTCACAGTGTCCCTGTGTCCCAGTGTCCCTGTGTCCCAGTGTCTCAGTATCCCCAGTGTCTCAGTGACTCAGTGTCTCAGTGTCTCAGTGTCCCAGTGCCCCAGTGCACCAGTGTCCCTGTGTCCCTGTGTCTCTGTGTCTCAGTTTTCCCGTGCCTCAATGTCCCAGTGTCCCAGTGTCTCAGTGTCTCAATGGCCCAGTGTCCCAATGTCTCAGTGTCCAAGTGTCCCAGTGCCCCAGTGGCCCAGTGCCACAGTGTCTCAGTGCCACAGGGTCCCAGTGTCTCAGTGTCCCAAAGTCCCAGTGTCTCAGTGCCCCAGTGTCCCATTGCCTCAGTGTCCGAGTGTCTCAGTGCCGGAGTGTCCCAGTGTCTCAGTGTCTCAATGACCCAGTGTCCCAATGTCTCAGTGTCCAAGTGTCCCAGTGTACCAGTGTCTCAGTGTCCCAGTGTCTCAGTGTCCCAGTGTCCCAGTATCTCGGTGCCTCAGTGTCCCAGTGTCGCAGTGTCCCTGTGTCCCAGTGTCCCTGTGTCCCAGTGTCTCAGAATCCCCAGTGTCTCAGTGACTCAGTGTCTCAGTGTCTCAGTGCCCCAGTGCCCCAGTGCCCCAGTGTCCCTGTGTCCCTGTGTTTCAGTTTTCCCGTGCCTCAATGTCCCAGTGTCCCAGTGTCTCAGTGACTCAGTGCCTCAGTGTCTCAGTGTCTTAGTGTCTCAGTATCCCAGTGTCCCAGTGTCTCAGTGCCTCCGTTACCCAGTGCCCCAGTGTCCCAGTGTCCTAGTGGCTCCGTTAGCCAGTGTCCAAGCGTCTCAGTGTCTCAGTATCTCAGTATCTCATTGACTCTGTGTTTCAGTGTCGCTGTGTCCCTGTGTCCAAGTGTCTCATTGTCTCGGTGTCTCAGTGTTCCAGTGTCCCAGTGTCTCAGTGTCTCTGTGCCCCATTGTCCAAGTATCTCAGTGTCTCAGTGCCTCAGTATCTCAGTGTCTCAGTGTCCCAGTGTCTCAGTGTCTCAATGCCCCAGTGCCCCAGTGCCCCAGTGCCACAGTGTCTCAGTGCCTCAGTGTCCCAGTGTCTCAGTATCCCAATGTCTCAGTGCCTCAGTGTCCCAGTGTCTCAGTGTCCCAAAGTCCCAGTGTCTCAGTGCCCCAGTGTCCCATTGTCTCAGTGTCCGAGTGTCTCAGTGCCAGAGTGCCCCAGTGTCTCAGTGTCTCAATGGCCCAGTGTCCCAGTGTCTCAGTGTCCAAGTGTCCCAGTGTCTCAGTGTCCCAGTCTCCCAGTGTCCCAGTGTCCCAGTATCCCAGTATCTCGGTGCCTCAGTGTCCCAGTGATTCAGTATCCCAGTGACCCAGTGTCTCAGTGACTCAGTGTCGCAGTGTCACAGTGTCCCTGTGTCCCAGTGTCCCTGTGTCCCAGTGTCTCAGTATCCCCAGTGTCTCAGTGACTCAGTGTCTCAGTGTCTCAGTGTCCCAGTGCCCCAGTGCACCAGTGTCCCTGTGTCCCTGTGTCTCTGTGTCTCAGTTTTCCCGTGCCTCAATGTCCCAGTGTCCCAGTGTCTCAGTGTCTCAATGGCCCAGTGTCCCAATGTCTCAGTGTCCAAGTGTCCCAGTGTACCAGTGTCTCAGTGTCCCAGTGTCTCAGTGGCCCAGTGCCACAGTGTCTCAGTGCCTCAGTGTCCCAGTGTCTCAGTGTCCCAAAGTCCCAGTGTCTCAGTGCCCCAGTGTCCGAGTGTCTCAGTGCCAGAGTGTCCCAGTGTCTCAGTGTCTCAATGTCCCAGTGCCCCAGTGCCCCAGTGCCACAGTGTCTCAGTGCCTCAGTGTCCCAGTGTCTCAGTGTCCCAAATTCCCAGTGTCTCAGTGCCCCAGTGTCCCATTGCCTCAGTGTCCGAGTGTCTCAGTGCCGGAGTGTCCCAGTGTCTCAGTGTCTCAATGTCCCAGTGCCCCAGTGCCCCAGTGCCACAGTGTCTCAGTGCCTCAGTGTCCAAGTGTCTCAGTGTCCCAAAGTCCCAGTGTCTCAGTGCCCTAGTGTCCCATTGCCTCAGTGTCCGAGTGTCTCAGTGCCGGAGTGACCCAGTGTCTCAGTGTCTCAATGGCCCAGTGTCCCAATGTCTCAGTGTCCAAGTGTCCCAGTGTACCAGTGTCTCAGTGTCCCAGTGTCTCAGTGTCCCAATGTCCCAGTATCTCGGTGCCTCAGTGTCCCAGTGTCGCAGTGTCCCTGTGTCCCAGTGTCCCTGTGTCCCAGTGTCTCAGTATCCCCAGTGTCTCAGTATCCCAGTGTCCCAGTGTCTCAGTGCCTCCGTTACCCAGTGCCCCAGTGTCCCAGTGTCCTAGTGGCTCCGTTAGCCAGTGTCCAAGCGTCTCAGTGTCTCAGTATCTCAGTATCTCATTGACTCTGTGTTTCAGTGTCGCTGTGTCCCTGTGTCCAAGTGTCTCATTGTCTCGGTGTCTCAGTGTTCCAGTGTCCCAGTGTCCCAGTGTCTCAGTGTCTCTGTGTCCCAGTGCCCAAGTATCTCAGTGTCTCAGTGCCTCAGTATCTCAGTATCTCAGTGTCTCAGTGTCCCAGTGTCTCAGTGTCTCAATGCCCCAGTGCCCCAGTGCCCCAGTGCCACAGTGTCTCAGTGCCTCAGTGTCCCAGTGTCTCAGTGTCCCAATGTCTCAGTGCCTCAGTGTCCCAGTGTCTCAGTGTTCCAAAGTCCCAGTGTCTCAGTGCCCCAGTGTCCCATTGTCTCAGTGTCCGAGTGTCTCAGTGCCGGAGTGTCCCAGTGTCTCAGTGTCCGAGTGTCTCAGTGCCAGAGTGTCCCAGTGTCTCAGTGTCTCAATGGCCCAGTGTCCCAGTGTCTCAGTGTCCAAGTGTCCCAGTGTCTCAGTGTCCCAGTGTCCCAGTGTCCCAGTGTCCCAGTATCCCAGTATCTCGGTGCCTCAGTGTCCCAGTGATTCAGTATCCCAGTGTCCCAGTGTCTCAGTGACTCAGTGTCGCAGTGTCACAGTGTCCCTGTGTCCCAGTGTCCCTGTGTCCCAGTGTCTCAGTATCCCCAGTGTCTCAGTGACTCAGTGTCTCAGTGTCTCAGTGTCCCAGTGCCCCAGTGCACCAGTGTCCCTGTGTCCCTGTGTCTCTGTGTCTCAGTTTTCCCGTGTCTCAATGTCCCAGTGTCCCAGTGTCTCAGTGTCTCAATGGCCCAGTGTCCCAATGTCTCAGTGTCCAAGTGTCCCAGTGTACCAGTGTCTCAGTGTCCCAGTGTCTCAGTGGCCCAGTGCCACAGTGTCTCAGTGCCCCAGTGTCCCAGTGTCTCAGTGTCCCAAAGTCCCAGTGTCTCAGTGCCCCAGTGTCCCATTGTCTCAGTGCCCGAGTGTCTCAGTGCCAGAGTGTCCCAGTGTCTCAGTGTTTCAATGTCCCAGTGCCCCAGTGCCCCAGTGCCACAGTGTCTCAGTGCCTCAGTGTCCCAGTGCCTCAGTGTCCCAAAGTCCCAGTGTCTCAATGCCCCAGTGTCCCATTGCCTCAGTGTCAGAGTGTCTCAGTAACGGAGTGTCCCAGTGTTTCAGTGTCTCAATGTCCCAGTGCCCCAGTGCCCCAGTGCCACAGTGTCTCAGTGCCTCAGTGTCCCATTGCCTCAGTGTCCGAGTGTCTCAGTGCCGGAGTGTCCCAGTGTCTCAGTGTCTCAATGGCCCAGTGTCCCAATGTCTCAGTGTCCAAGTGTCCCAGTGTACCAGTGTCTCAGTGTCCCAGTGTCTCAGTGTCCCAGTGTCTCAGTGTCCCAGTGTCCCAGTATCTCGGTGCCTCAGTGCCCCAGTGTCGCAGTGTCCCTGTGTCCCAGTGTCCCTGTGTCCCAGTGTCTCAGTATCCCCAGTGCCTCAGTGACTCAGTGTCTCAGTGTCTCAGTGTCCCAGTGCCCCAGTGCCCCAGTGTCCCTGTGTCCCTGTGTTTCAGTTTTCCCGTGCCTCAATGTCCCAGTGTCCCAGTGTCTCAGTGACTCAGTGCCTCAGTGTCTCAGTGTCTTAGTGTCTCAGTATCCCAGTGTCCCAGTGTCTCAGTGCCTCCGTTACCCAGTGCCCCAGTGTCCCAGTGTCCTAGTGGCTCCGTTAGCCAGTGTCCAAGCGTCTCAGTGTCTCAGTATCTCAGTATCTCATTGACTCTGTGTTTCAGTGTCGCTGTGTCCCTGTGTCCAAGTGTCTCATTGTCTCGGTGTCTCAGTGTTCCAGTGTCCCAGTGTCCCAGTGTCTCAGTGTCTCTGTGTCCCAGTGTCCAAGTATCTCAGTGTCTCAGTGCCTCAGTATCTCAGTGTCTCAGTGTCCCAGTGTCTCAGTGTCTCAATGCCCCAGTGCCCCAGTGCCCCAGTGCCACAGTGTCTCAGTGCCTCAGTGTCCCAGTGTCTCAGTGTCCCAATGTCTCAGTGCCTCAGTGTCCCAGTGTCTCAGTGTCCCAAAGTCCCAGTGTCTCAGTGCCCCAGTGTCCCATTGTCTCAGTGTCCGAGTGTCTCAGTGCCGGAGTGTCCCAGTGTCTCAGTGTCCCAGTGTCTCAGTGTCCCAGTGTCCCAGTGTCCCAGTATCCCAGTATCTCGGTGCCTCAGTGTCGCAGTGTCACAGTGTCCCTGTGTCCCAGTGCCCCAGTGCACCAGTGTCCCTGTGTCCCTGTGTCCCTGTGTCCCTGTGTCTCAGTTTTCCCGTGCCTCAATGTCCCAGTGTCCCAGTGTCTCAGTGACTCAGTGCCTCAGTGTCTCAGTGTCTTAGTGTCTCAGTATCCCAGTGTCCCAGTGTCTCAGTGCCTCTGTTACCCAGTGTCCAAGCGTCTCAGTGTCTCAGTATCTCAGTATCTCAGTATCTCATTGATTCTGTGTTTCAGTGTCTTTGTGTCCCTGTGTCCCAGTGTCTCATTGTCTCGGTGTCTCAGTGTTCCACTGTCCCAGTGTCTCAGTGTCTCTGTGTCCCAGTGTCCAAGTATCTCAGTGTTTCAGTGCCTCAGTATCTCAGTGTCGCCGTGTCCCAGTGTCTCAGAGTCCCAGTGTCCCAGTGTCTCAGTGTCTCAGTGTCCCAGTGTCCAAGTGTCTCATTGTCTCAGTGTCTCAGCATCTCAATGTCGCAATGTCCCAGTGTCTCAGTGTCCCAGTGTCCCTGTGTCTCAGTGTCTCAGTGTCTCAGTGTCCCAATGTCTCAGTGCCTCAGTGTCCCAGTGTCTCAGTGTCCCAAAGTCCCAGTGTCTCAGTGCCCCAGTGTCCCATTGTCTCAGTGTCCGAGTGTCTCAGTGCCAGAGTGTCCCAGTGTCTCAGTGTCTCAATGGCCCAGTGTCCCAGTGTCTCAGTGTCCAAGTGTCCCAGTGTCTCAGTGTCCCAGTGTCTCAGTGTCCCAGTGTCCCAGTATCCCAGTATCTCGGTGCCTCAGTGTCCCAGTGATTCAGTGTCCCAGTGTCCCAGTGTCTCAGTGACTCAGTGTCGCAGTGTCAGTGTCCCTGTGTCCCAGTGTCCCAGTGTCTCAGTATCCCCAGTGTCTCAGTGACTCAGTGTCTCAGTGTCTCAGTGTCCCAGTGCCCCAGTGCACCAGTGTCCCTGTGTCCCTGTGTCCCTGTGTCTCAGTTTTCCCGTGCCTCAATGTCCCAGTGTCCCAGTGTCTCAGTGACTCAGTGCCTCAGTGTCTCAGTGTCTTAGTGTCTCAGTATCCCAGTGTCCCAGTGTCTCAGTGCCTCCGTTACCCAGTGTCCAAGCGTCTCAGTGTCTCAGTATCTCAGTATCTCATTGATTCTGTGTTTCAGTGTCTCTGTGTCCCTGTGTCCCAGTGTCTCATTGTCTCGGTGTCTCAGTGTTCCACTGTCCCAGTGTCTCAGTGTCTCTGTGTCCCAGTGTCCAAGTATCTCAGTGTTTCAGTGCCTCAGTATCTCAGTGTCGCAGTGTCCCAGTGTCTCAGAGTCTCAGTGTCCCAGTGTCTCAGTGTCTCAGTGTCCCAGTGTCCAAGTGTCCAAGTGTCTCATTGTCTCAGTGTCTCAGCATCTAAATGTCGCAGTGTCCCAGTGTCTCAGTGTACCAGTGTCCCTGTGTCTCAGTGTCCCAGTTCCTCAGTGTCCCAGTGTCCTAATGTCTCAGTGTCTCAACGTCTCAGTGTCCCAGTGCCCTAGTGTTCCAGTGTCCCAGGGTCCCAATGTCCCAGTCTTCAGTGGCCCAGTGTCCCAGTGCCTCATTGTCCCAGTGTCCCAGTGTCTCAGTGCCCTAGCATCCCAGCACCCCAATGTCCCAATGTCCCAGTGTCTCGGCGTCTCAGTGTCTCTGTATCTCAGTGCCTCAGTGTCCCAGTGACTCAGTGTCCCAGTGCCTCAGTGTCCCATTGTCTTAGTGTCCCAGTGCCCCAGTGTCTCAGTATCCCAGCATCCCAGCGTCCCAATGTCCCAGTGTCTCAGTGTCCCAGTGTCCCTGTATCTCAGTGTCCGAGTGTCTTAGTGTCGGAGTGCCCCAGTGTCCCAGTGTCCCAATGTTTCAGTGTCTTAGTGCTTTAATGTCCCAGTGTCCGAGTGTCTCAGCATCTCAGTGTCTCAGTGTCCCAGTGACTCAGTGTCCCAGTGTCCCAGTGTCTTAGTGTCTCAGTGTCCCAGTGTTTCAGTGTCTCAGTGTCTCCGTTACCCAGTGTCCAAGCATCTCAGTGTCTCAGTATCTCAGTATCTTATTGACTCTGTGTTTCAGTGTCTCAGTGTCTGTGCCCCTGTGTCTCAGTGTCTCAGTGTCTCAGTGTCCAGTGTCCCATTGTTTCAGTGTATCTGTGTCCCAGTGTCCAAGTGTCACAGTGTCTCAGTGTCTCAGTATCTCAGAGTCCCAGTGTCCCAGTGTCTCAGTGTCCCAGTTCCTCAGTGTCCCAGTGTCCTAATGTCTCAGTGTCTCAACGTCTCAGTGTCCCAGTGCCCTAGTGTTCCAGTGTCCCAGGGTCCCAATGTCCCAGTCTTCAGTGGCCCAGTGTCCCAGTGCCTCATTGTCCCAGTGTCCCAGTGTCTCAGTGCCCTAGCATCCCAGCACCCCAATGTCCCAATGTCCCAGTGTCTCGGCGTCTCAGTGTCTCTGTATCTCAGTGCCTCAGTGTCCCAGTGACTCAGTGTCCCAGTGCCTCAGTGTCCCATTGTCTTAGTGTCCCAGTGCCCCAGTGTCTCAGTATCCCAGCATCCCAGCGTCCCAATGTCCCAGTGTCTCAGTGTCCCAGTGTCCCTGTATCTCAGTGTCCGAGTGTCTTAGTGTCGGAGTGCCCCAGTGTCCCAGTGTCCCAATGTTTCAGTGTCTTAGTGCTTTAATGTCCCAGTGTCCGAGTGTCTCAGCATCTCAGTGTCTCAGTGTCCCAGTGACTCAGTGTCCCAGTGTCCCAGTGTCTTAGTGTCTCAGTGTCCCAGTGTTTCAGTGTCTCAGTGTCTCCGTTACCCAGTGTCCAAGCATCTCAGTGTCTCAGTATCTCAGTATCTTATTGACTCTGTGTTTCAGTGTCTCAGTGTCTGTGCCCCTGTGTCTCAGTGTCTCAGTGTCTCAGTGTCCAGTGTCCCATTGTTTCAGTGTATCTGTGTCCCAGTGTCCAAGTGTCTCATTGTCTCAGTGTCTCAGCATCTAAATGTCGCAGTGTCCCAGTGTCTCAGTGTACCAGTGTCCCTGTGTCTCAGTGTCCCAGTTCCTCAGTGTCCCAGTGTCCTAATGTCTCAGTGTCTCAACGTCTCAGTGTCCCAGTGCCCTAGTGTTCCAGTGTCCCAGGGTCCCAATGTCCCAGTCTTCAGTGGCCCAGTGTCCCAGTGCCTCATTGTCCCAGTGTCCCAGTGTCTCAGTGCCCTAGCATCCCAGCACCCCAATGTCCCAATGTCCCAGTGTCTCGGCGTCTCAGTGTCTCTGTATCTCAGTGCCTCAGTGTCCCAGTGACTCAGTGTCCCAGTGCCTCAGTGTCCCATTGTCTTAGTGTCCCAGTGCCCCAGTGTCTCAGTATCCCAGCATCCCAGCGTCCCAATGTCCCAGTGTCTCAGTGTCCCAGTGTCCCTGTATCTCAGTGTCCGAGTGTCTTAGTGTCGGAGTGCCCCAGTGTCCCAGTGTCCCAATGTTTCAGTGTCTTAGTGCTTTAATGTCCCAGTGTCCGAGTGTCTCAGCATCTCAGTGTCTCAGTGTCCCAGTGACTCAGTGTCCCAGTGTCCCAGTGTCTTAGTGTCTCAGTGTCCCAGTGTTTCAGTGTCTCAGTGTCTCCGTTACCCAGTGTCCAAGCATCTCAGTGTCTCAGTATCTCAGTATCTTATTGACTCTGTGTTTCAGTGTCTCAGTGTCTGTGCCCCTGTGTCTCAGTGTCTCAGTGTCTCAGTGTCCAGTGTCCCATTGTTTCAGTGTATCTGTGTCCCAGTGTCCAAGTGTCACAGTGTCTCAGTGTCTCAGTATCTCAGAGTCCCAGTGTCCCAGTGTCTCAGTGTCCCAGTTCCTCAGTGTCCCAGTGTCCTAATGTCTCAGTGTCTCAACGTCTCAGTGTCCCAGTGCCCTAGTGTTCCAGTGTCCCAGGGTCCCAATGTCCCAGTCTTCAGTGGCCCAGTGTCCCAGTGCCTCATTGTCCCAGTGTCCCAGTGTCTCAGTGCCCTAGCATCCCAGCACCCCAATGTCCCAATGTCCCAGTGTCTCGGCGTCTCAGTGTCTCTGTATCTCAGTGCCTCAGTGTCCCAGTGACTCAGTGTCCCAGTGCCTCAGTGTCCCATTGTCTTAGTGTCCCAGTGCCCCAGTGTCTCAGTATCCCAGCATCCCAGCGTCCCAATGTCCCAGTGTCTCAGTGTCCCAGTGTCCCTGTATCTCAGTGTCCGAGTGTCTTAGTGTCGGAGTGCCCCAGTGTCCCAGTGTCCCAATGTTTCAGTGTCTTAGTGCTTTAATGTCCCAGTGTCCGAGTGTCTCAGCATCTCAGTGTCTCAGTGTCCCAGTGACTCAGTGTCCCAGTGTCCCAGTGTCTTAGTGTCTCAGTGTCCCAGTGTTTCAGTGTCTCAGTGTCTCCGTTACCCAGTGTCCAAGCATCTCAGTGTCTCAGTATCTCAGTATCTTATTGACTCTGTGTTTCAGTGTCTCAGTGTCTGTGCCCCTGTGTCTCAGTGTCTCAGTGTCTCAGTGTCCAGTGTCCCATTGTTTCAGTGTATCTGTGTCCCAGTGTCCAAGTGTCACAGTGTCTCAGTGTCTCAGTATCTCAGTGTCCCAGTGTCCCAGTGTCTCAGTGTCCCAGTTCCTCAGTGTCCCAGTGTCCTAATGTCTCAGTGTCTCAACGTCTCAGTGTCCCAGTGCCCTAGTGTTCCAGTGTCCCAGGGTCCCAATGTCCCAGTCTTCAGTGGCCCAGTGTCCCAGTGCCTCATTGTCCCAGTGTCCCAGTGTCTCAGTGCCCTAGCATCCCAGCACCCCAATGTCCCAATGTCCCAGTGTCTCGGCGTCTCAGTGTCTCTGTATCTCAGTGCCTCAGTGTCCCAGTGACTCAGTGTCCCAGTGCCTCAGTGTCCCATTGTCTTAGTGTCCCAGTGCCCCAGTGTCTCAGTATCCCAGCATCCCAGCGTCCCAATGTCCCAGTGTCTCAGTGTCCCAGTGTCCCTGTATCTCAGTGTCCGAGTGTCTTAGTGTCGGAGTGCCCCAGTGTCCCAGTGTCCCAATGTTTCAGTGTCTTAGTGCTTTAATGTCCCAGTGTCCGAGTGTCTCAGCATCTCAGTGTCTCAGTGTCCCAGTGACTCAGTGTCCCAGTGTCCCAGTGTCTTAGTGTCTCAGTGTCCCAGTGTTTCAGTGTCTCAGTGTCTCCGTTACCCAGTGTCCAAGCATCTCAGTGTCTCAGTATCTCAGTATCTTATTGACTCTGTGTTTCAGTGTCTCAGTGTCTGTGCCCCTGTGTCTCAGTGTCTCAGTGTCTCAGTGTCCAGTGTCCCATTGTTTCAGTGTATCTGTGTCCCAGTGTCCAAGTGTCACAGTGTCTCAGTGTCTCAGTATCTCAGTGTCCCAGTGTCCCAGTGTCTCAGTGTCCCAGTTCCTCAGTGTCCCAGTGTCCTAATGTCACAGTGTCTCAACGTCTCAGTGTCCCAGTGCCCTAGTGTTCCAGTGTCCCAGGGTCCCAATGTCCCAGTCTTCAGTGGCCCAGTGTCCCAGTGCCTCATTGTCCCAGTGTCCCAGTGTCTCAGTGCCCTAGCATCCCAGCACCCCAATGTCCCAATGTCCCAGTGTCTCGGCGTCTCAGTGTCTCTGTATCTCAGTGCCTCAGTGTCCCAGTGACTCAGTGTCCCAGTGCCTCAGTGTCCCATTGTCTTAGTGTCCTAGTGCCCCAGTGTCTCAGTATCCCAGCATCCCAGCGTCCCAATGTCCCAGTGTCTCAGTGTCCCAGTGTCCCTGTATCTCAGTGTCCGAGTGTCTTAGTGTCGGAGTGCCCCAGTGTCCCAGTGTCCCAATGTTTCAGTGTCTTAGTGCTTTAATGTCCCAGTGTCCGAGTGTCTCAGCATCTCAGTGTCTCAGTGTCCCAGTGACTCAGTGTCCCAGTGTCCCAGTGTCTTAGTGTCTCAGTGTCCCAGTGTTTCAGTGTCTCAGTGTCTCCGTTACCCAGTGTCCAAGCATCTCAGTGTCTCAGTATCTCAGTATCTTATTGACTCTGTGTTTCAGTGTCTCAGTGTCTGTGCCCCTGTGTCTCAGTGTCTCAGTGTCTCAGTGTCCAGTGTCCCATTGTTTCAGTGTATCTGTGTCCCAGTGTCCAAGTGTCACAGTGTCTCAGTGTCTCAGTGTCCCAGTGACTTAGTGTCCCAGTGTCCCAGTGTCTTAGTGTCTCAGTGTCCCAGTGTTTCAGTGTCTCAGTGTCTCCGTTACCCAGTGTCCAAGCATCTCAGTGTCTCAGTATCTCAGTATCTTATTGACTCTGTGTTTCAGTGTCTCAGTGTCTGTGCCCCTGTGTCTCAGTGTCTCAGTGTCTCAGTGTCCAGTGTCCCATTGTTTCAGTGTATCTGTGTCCCAGTGTCCAAGTGTCACAGTGTCTCAGTGTCTCAGTATCTCAGTGTCCCAGTGTCCCAGTGTCTCAGTGTCTAAGTATCCCAGTGTCCAAGTGTCTCAGTGTCTCAGTGTCCCTGTGTCCCAGTGCCTAAGTGTCTCAATGTCACAATGTCCCAGTGTGCCACTGTCTCAGTGTCCCACTGTCTCTGGGCCTCTGTATCTCAGTGTCCCAGTGTCTCATTGTCCTAGTGCCTCAGTGTCTCAGTGTCTCAGTGCCCCAGTGTCTCAGTGTCCCAATGTCCCAGTGTCTCGGTGCCCCAGTGTCTCAGTACCCCAGTGTCTCAGTGTCCCAGTGTCACAGTGTCCAAGTGTCTCAGTGTCTGAGTGTCTCAGTGTCTCAGTGTCCCAGTGCCTCAGTGTCCCAGTGTCTCAGTGCCATAGTGTCTCAGTATCTCAGTTTCCCAGTGTCCCAGTGCCTCAGTGTCTCAGTGACTCAGTGTCCCAGTGTTCCAGTGCCCCAGTGGCTCCGTTACCCAGTGTCCAAGCGTCTCAGTGTCTCAGTATCTTATTGACTCTGTGTTTCAGTGTCTCAGTATCTGTGTCCCTGTGTCCCAGTGTCCAAGTGTCTCAGTGTCTCAGTATCTCAGTGTCCCAGTGTCCTGATGTCTCTGGGCCTCTGTGTCTCAATGTGCCAGTGTCTCATTGTCCTAGTGTCTCAGTGTCTCAGTGTCCCAGTGCCCCAGTGTCTCAGTATTCGAGTCCCCCAGTGTCTCAGTGTCTCAGTGTAACAGTGCCACAGTGTCGTCTGTCCCAATGTCTCTGTATCACAGTGTCTCAGCGCCTCAGTGTCCCTGTGTCCCAGTGCCTAAGTGTCTCAATGGCACAATGTCCCAGTGTGCCACTGTTTCAATGTCCCAGTGTGCCACTGTTTCAGTGTCCCAGTGTCCCACTGTCTCTGGGCCTCTGTGTCTCAGTGTCCCTGTGTCTCATTGTCCTAGTGTCTCAGTGTCGCAGTGTCCCAGTGTCTCAGTGTCCCAAAGTCCCAGTGTCTCAGTGCCCCAGGTTCTCAGTGTCCCAATGTCCCAGTGTCCCAGTGTCCCATTGTCTCAGTGTCCGAGTGTCTCAGTGCCAGAGTGTCCCAGTGTCTCAGTGTCTCAATGTCCCAGTGCCCCAGTGCCCCAGTGCCACAGTGTCTCAGTGCCTCAGTGTCCCAGTGTCTCAGTGTCCCAAAGTCCCAGTGTCTCAGTGCCCCAGTGTCCCAGTGTCTCAGTGTCTCAGTGTCTCAGTATCCCAGTGTCCAAGTGTCTCAGTGACTCATTGTCTCAGTATCTCAGTGTCCAAGTGTCCCAGTGTCCCAGTGTCTCAGTGTCGCATGTCCCAGTGTCCCTGTGTCACAGTGTCTCAGCGTCTCAGTGTCCCTGTGTCCCAGTGCCTAAGTGTCTCAATGTCACAATGTCCCAGTGTGCCACTGTCTCAGTGTCTCAGTATCCCACTGTCTCTGGGCCTCTGTGTCTCAGTGTCCCAGTGTCTCATTGTCCTAGTGCCTCAGTGTCTCAGTGTCTCAGTGCCCCAGTGTCTCAGTGTCCCAGTGTCTCAGTGTCCCAGTGTCACAGTGTCCAAGTGTCTCAGTGTCCCAATGTCCCAGTGTATCAGTGTCCAAGTGTCTCAGTGTCCCAGTGTCTCAGTTTCCCAGTGTCTCAGTGTCCCAGTGTCCCAGTGTCTTAGTGCCTGAGTGTCCCAGTGCCTCTGTGTCTCAGTGTCCATGTGTCCCAGTGTCCCAGTGCCTCAGTGTCCCAGTGCCTCAGTGTCCCATTGTCTTAGTGTCCCAGTGTCCCAGTGTCTCAGTATCCCAGCATTCCAGCGTTCCAATGTCCCAGTGTCCCTGTATCTCAGTGTCCGAGTGTCTCAGTGTCGGAGTGTCCCAGTGTCGCAGTGTCCCTGTGTCACTGTGTCTCAGTGTTCCCGTGTCTCAGTGACTCAATGTCTCAGTGTCTCAGTGTCGGAGTGCCACAGTGTCTCAGTGTCCCAGTTTCCCAGTGTCTCAGTGCCTCAGTGTCCCAGTGTCCCAGTGTCTCAGCGTCTCAGTGTCTCCGTTACCCAGTGTTGAAGCGTCTCCGTGTCTCAGTGTCTCAGTATCTCAGTATCTCATTGACTCTGTGTTTCAGTGTCTCAGTGTCTCTGTGTCCCTGTGTCCCAGTGCCTCAGTGTCTCAGTGTCCCAGTATCCCAGTGTCATAGTCCCCCAGTGTCCCAGTGTCTCAGTGTCCCAGTGTCTCTGTGTCTCAGTGTCCCAGTGTCCCAGTGTCTCTGGGTCTCAGTGTCCCAGTGTCCCAGTGTCCCAGTGCCCCAGTGTCTCAGTGTCCCAGTGTCCCAGTGTCTCAAGAAGCATTAGCGTGTGTTTACGGGGTAAAGAAAATGCATCAATATCTGTTTGGGCTCAAATTTGACTTGGAAACCAACCATAAGCCACTGATATCCCTTTTTTCGTAATGTAAGGGGATAAATACGAACGCATCGGCCCGCATCCAGAGATGGGCGCTCACTTTGTCCGCATACAACTACATCATACGCCACAGGCCAGGCACAGAAAACTATGCAGATGCTCTCAGTAGGCTGCCATTGCCCACCACAGGGGTGAAGATGGCACAGCCCGCAGATTTAGTTATAGTAATGGAAACATTCGAGAGTGAGCAATCACCTGTTACCGCCCAATAGATTAGAACCTGGATGAGTCAGGACCCCTTACTGTCCTTCGTAAAAAAAACTGTGTGCTCCACGGGAATTGGTCTAGTGCCCCATTAGAGATGCAGGAAGAAATAAAGCCATATCAGCGGCACAGAGATGAAATGTCTATACAGGCAGACTGCCTCCTATGGGGTAATCGGGTAGTGGTGCCAAAAAAGGGCAGGGACACTTTCATTAGTGATCTCCACAGCACCCACCCAGGCATCGTAATGATAAAAGTGATAGCCAGATCCCACGTGTGGTGGCCCGGTATTGATGTAGACTTAGAGTCCTGCATGCACAAATGTAATACATGTTCACAGTTAAGCAATGCACACAGGGAGGCGCCACTAAGTTTATGGTCCTGGCCCTCCAAACCGTGGTCCAGGGTCCATGTCGAATATGCAGGCCCATTCTTGGCAAAATGTTCTTAGTGGTTGTAGATGCGTACTCCAAATGGATTGAATGTGTGATAATGTCGGCAAGCACGTCCGCTGCCACCATTGAAAGCCTACGGGACATGTTTGTGACGCATGGCCTGCCTGATGTCCTTGTGAGTGACAATGGGCCGTGTTTCACCAGTGCCGAGTTCAAGGAATTCATGACCTGCAATGGGATCAAACATGTCACATCTGACCCGTTTAAACCAGCGTCCAATGGTCAGGCAGAACGAGCAGTTCACACAATCAAGCAGAGCTTGAAAAGGGTAACTGAAGGCTCACTGCAGACTCGCTTATCCCAAGTCCTGCTTAGTTACCGCCCGAGACCCCACTCGCTCACTGGGATCCCACCCACTGAACTGCTTGTGAAAAGGGCACTTAAGACAAGGCTCTCGTTAGTTCACCCTGATCTACACAAACAGGTAGAAAGCAGGCGGCTTCAACAGAATGCACATCATGATCGCGCAAATGTGTCACGTGAAATCGAGATTAATGATCCTGAATTTGTGTTGAACTATGGACAAGGTCCCAAGTGGCTTCCTGGCACTGTTTTGGCCAAAGAGGGAAGTAGGGTGTTTGGGGTCAAACTCTCGACTGGAATCACCTGCAGGAAACACTTGGACCAAACTAAACTCAGATTTACGGACTATCCAGAACAACCCACAATAGAATCTACCTTATTCGACCCCCCAAAACACGCACAAGTGGCAACCGACCCAGTGGTTGACCACGAAGCAGAACCCATCACCCGCAGCATCCCAGCAGGACTCATCATCCCCAGCAGCCCAGCAAGGCCAGCTGCGCAGCAGCCCAGTGAGGATCCAACAAACGATTCACCAAAACCAGCATTTGCACCGAGACGATCAACCAGGGAAAGAAAGGCCCCAGATCGACTCACATTATAAATAGTTGCACTATTAACTTGGGGGGGGGGGGAAGTGTTGTTATGTATGTAAACCTGTAAATACCTTGTTTAACCACCAGAGGGCTTATCCCCTGGAGTCCCAAGGAATCCCACAATCCCTTGGGAGCACTTCTATATAAGGAGGCCTCACAGGCTGGAGAGGCACTCTGAGATCTGTAATAAAGGACTACGATCACACCTTACTTTGAGCTTGCAGTATCTAGTCTGACTGTTTATTCAAGATGTAACAGGTTTCACATAAGCAGTCAAGTGGGCCCTGCCATAAGCAGCTCTGCTAGACGATGACATAATCTTGTTTACAGTACTTGCCGTGGAGCTCCGACTCTTCGATGATATCTGCCTTAAATTATCATCAGTCGCCATGCATGCCCGGGCAATGGCCTTGCTCAAATCCAGCGTTTCTGCAGCCAATAATTTCTGAAGGGTCACATCATAGAAACATAGAAACATAGAAAATAGGTGCAGGAGTAGGCCATTCGGCCCTTCGAGCCTGCACCACCATTCAATAAGATCATGGCTGATCATTCATCTCAGTACCTCTTTCCTGCTTTCTCTCCATAGCTCTTGAACCCTTTAGCTGTAAGGGCCATATCCAACTCCCTCCTGAATGTATCTAATGAACTGGTCTGCGTGCATCTCCTCGCCAGCGTGTCCTGCAGGCTGTGAGCAGGACCCGATGCTTGCAGCCCCTATCCCCAGCCGAGTGGCCTCCTGCACCAGCAGGCGGCTCGCTGACTTCCCGGGCCGAGGTAGGACTTGAGTTTTATTTGTTATTTATTAATGGTTGCGCTTTGTTTAGTGAGGAGAGTTTTGATTGGGGCGGGGGGGAGCGGGGGCGGGGGGGGGGGCGCGTGAGGAGGAGAGTTTTGATGGGGGTTGGGGGGGACTGGCATAAATGTATGAGTTGTATTTTTTATTTATTTGTTATTGATTGATTGCTTATTACTTTTTGGCCTTTGTTTAGTGCTTTGTAAGTCTTCGTGCTTTAAATGTACTAACCTGCGCCGATTTCTTAACTGCCATAATGTTTTTCAGAGCTGAGCTAAGTTGATTTGGAGTAAGATTTAGCTGGCCAAAGTGGCATAAATGGCCAAAACTTGCGGAAGTGGTTGGGAACGCCCCCTTTTGGAAAACAAACTCAACTAAAAGAAATCATACCTAACTGAGCTACTCTGAAGCAAGTTTATTGGGGAAAATGGCATTTTTTAACTTACGCCAGAAAAACCAACTTAC
The DNA here is from genome assembly GCF_044704955.1 of Pristiophorus japonicus. Lineage (NCBI taxonomy): Eukaryota > Metazoa > Chordata > Chondrichthyes > Pristiophoridae > Pristiophorus > Pristiophorus japonicus. Next base: position 77,796 of record NC_091990.1, read on the forward strand.
TCCAAAAAAATTGGAGAAGTCATGGACAAAATTGGGCCTTTAGAAACTTACAGCAAAGAAGGAGGCTATTTGCCCCGTTGTGCCTGTGTTGGCTCTTTGAAAGAACAGTCATGCTCACAGTCTCACCTCCCTGCTCTTGTCCGTAACCCTGTACGTTCCTCAAGTACCTGTCCAACTCGCTTTTTAAATTATTTCTGGAATCAGTTTCGATCACCTTTTCAGGTAGAGTGTTCCAGATCCTGACAACTCTCTGAATGAAAACAATTCTGCTCATCTCCCTTCAAGAAATTTTTCGAACGATTTTGAATCTATAACCTCTGGTTATTGACCCACTTTTTCCCTATTTACTCCATCAAAACTTATCACCTTGACAACCTCTATCAGGTCACCTCTTAATCTTCTCTGTTCTAAGAAGAACAGTCCTAACATTTACAGCCTCTCCCCACAACTGAAATCTCTCATCTCCGGTAACATCCCAGTAAACCTCCTCTCTACCCTTTCGAATGCCTTTATATCTTTCCTGAAGTATGGTGCCTAACCAGTGATTTATAAAGTTCCAGCATGATCGCTTTGCTTTTATATTCCATTCCACTATTTATAAACTCAAGTAACGCATATATTTTTTAACCACCTTATCAACTTGCCCTGCCACCTTTAAGGGTTTGTGTATATGGACACCAAGGTCTCTCTGCTCATCTACACTTTTCATAATCGTGCCATTTATAGCATACTGTCTTTTCATATTAGTCCTCCCAAAGTCCATCGATTCACATTTCTCTGCCTTGCCTTCTCTGCCTTCACTCCATCTGCCATGCTTCTGCCCATTTTTGCCATCCTGAAGCCTATAACTATCCTAATCATGATCTACTACTTTGCCAAGTTTTATATCATCTTCAAACTGTATAATGCTGCTCCCTACACCTGAGTCGAGGTCATTTATAAAAATTGCAATGAGTAATGGATCCAAAACTCACCCTTGGGGCACAGCACTGCAAACCATCTCCTAGTCGCTAAACTCCCATCCACCACCACCATTTGCTTCCTGTCACTGAGCCAATGTAGTATCCACTTTCCCCTTAATTCCATGGGCTTCCATCTTCCTAATAAGCCTTCTGTGTGGCACTTTGTTGAATGCCCTCCAAAAGTCTATATATACACACAACATCTATTGCACTACCTTGATCAACCTTCTGTTACCTCGTCAAACAATTTAATTAAGTTAATCAGACACATTTTACTTTTAACAAATCCATGCTGGTTCTCCTTAATTAACCGATGCCTTTCCAAATGAATATTTACTTTTTCCCTGATAATGGTTTCCAATAACTTCCCCACCACCAATGTTAGGCTGACTGGCCTGTAGTTTCCTGGTTTATCCCCCTCTACTTTTGAATACAGGTGTAACATTAGTCACCCTCCAGTCCTCCGGCACTACTCCTGTATCCAATGAGGTTGATGCCTATCACGAAGAAATCTCACAGCATGTCTTCCAACGCGTTTTCGAACTTACACGGCTCAGCCAAACATCTTAGGTCAGCGACGAATCCTGACACATCCTGGCCCTCAGCACGAACATGTGTGTAGAAGCGATAGCGTGAGATGATGATCCCCTCTTTTGGCTTCAGATGTTCACGCACCAGAGCGTACAAATCCCCATACTTTTTGTCTGTTGGACGTGCAGGCGAGAGAAGATTCTTTATGAGGCCATAAATTATTGGACCACAAACGGTGAGGAGAACCGCCCTGCACCTTACTGCGTCACCAATTTCCTCCATTTTGTTGGCCACAAAATACTGCTCCAGGCGATCGATAAAATCAGCCCAATCCTCGCCATCCACAAATCTCTCCAGAATTCCAATGGTGCCCATTATGAATGCAAAGGTTCTTAAGTTACCTCGTCGCCAAATATAATGTATATAATGACTCAAAAGACTTGTTACAGTAAACTCACTCAGGTGCAAACCTGGTTCAACTTTATTCGTGCCCAAAGTGCGCATATGACATGGTACTCATTCTTATATACCAGGGCCCGCACACATGCGCGTACAGCCCAATGACCTCTGACAATGGCACTCCCTGAAATCTAGTGACCCCAAGCATCAATACATAACAATATCTAACAACAGGTCAGAACAGAGGCGCACCAGAGGGTCCCTGCTCAGCTCCAACCGCTGACCGACCTTGAGGAGTGTGCAGCTGGTCTTGTGGGCACCCACAGTCGCTTGGCCACCACCCGTGGTCTTGCGGAACCCTGCTATGCATCTCGTGAGTAATGTGTCAAACAGTTTTAAAATGTAATGTAATGTCCTGTAATTATAATGCAATTATAACTGTAATTATAGCTTTTTTAAAAAGGAGGGAGAGAGAAAACGGGTAATTATAGACCGGTTAGCCTCACATCAGTAGTGGGGAAAATGTTGGAATCAATTATTAAAGATGAAATAACAGCGCATTTGGAAAGCAGTGACAGGATCGGTCCAAGTCAGCATGGATTTATGAAAGGGAAATCATGCTTGACAAATCTTCTAGAATTTTTTGAGGATGTAACTAGTAGAGTGGACAAGGGAGAAGCAGTGGATGTGGTGTATTTGGACTTTCAAAAGGCTTTTGACAAGGTCCCGCACAAGAGATTGGTGTGCAAAATTAAAGCACATGGTATTGGGGGTAATGTATTGAAGTGGATAGAGAACTGGTTGGCAGACAGGAAGCAGAGAGTAGGGATAAATCGGTCCTTTTCAGAATGGCAGGAAGTGACTAGTGGGATGCCGCAGGGCTCAGTTCTGAGACCCCAGCTATTTACAATGCTAAGAGGCTGCAGGGTGACTTGGACTTTTAGGTGAGTGGGCAAATGCATGGCAGATGCAGTATAATGTGGATAAATGTGAGGTTATCCACTTTGGGGGCAAAAACATGAAGGCAGAATATTATCTGACTGGCAGCAGATTAGGAAAAGGGGAAGTGCAACGAGACCTGGGTGTCATGTTACATCAGTCATTGAAGGTTGGCATGCAGGTGCAGCAGGTGGTGAAGAAGGCAAATGGCATGTTGGCCTTCATAGCGAGGGGATTTGAGTATAGGAGCAGGGAGGTCTTGCTGCAGCTGCACAGTGCCTTGGTGAGGCCTCATCTGGAATATTGTGTTCAGTTTTGGTCTCCTAATCTGAGGAAGGACATTCTTGCTGTTGATAGAGTGCAGCAAAGGTTCACTCGACTGATGCCCGGGATGGCGGGACTGACATATGAGGAAAGACTGGATTGACTGGGCCTGTATTCACTGGAGTTTAGAAGAATGAGAGGGGATCTCATAGAAACATATACAATTCTGACGGGACTGGACAGGTTAGAGGCAGGAAGAATGTTCCCGATGTTGGGGAAGTCCAGAACCAGGGGTCACAGGCTAAAGATAAGGGGTAAGCCATTTAGGACTGAGATGAGGAGAAACTTCTTCACTCAGAGAGTTGTTAACCTGTGTAATTCTCTTCCGCAGAGAGTTGTTGAGGTCAGTTCGTTAGATATATTCAAAAGGGAGTTAGATATGGCCCTTATGGCTAAAGGGATCAAGGGGTATGGAGAGAAAGCAGGAAAGGGGTACTGAGGTGAATGATCAGCCATGATCTTGTTGAATGGTGGTGCAGGCTCGAAGGACCAAATGACCTACTCCTGCACCTATTTTCTATGTTTCTATGTTTCTATATACAAGTGATGTCATGTCATGCATGCAGCCTTTGTGCACAAGAAGCAATAAGAACAGGGGATGCAGCCACTACAGCTTTCTGGGGCAGTGAAATCCACATGATGTATTAATATGTGACGTCTCTCGGTAATGTGTACCCTTATGTTCTAATAAGCTCAATAAGCTCAATTGTGCTTTGAAGATCAACCAGAGGCACAAGTGGAGGTACCAACGGAGGAAGAGGAACAGGAAGAGGAGAAGGAGGAATAAATTTCCACCACTACGGAACCAGAAGCGGAGGAACAATTGGAACCCACAAAGGGGAATGAACCTGTGCTCACCTTGGACGTCTCTATTGAGGCAGAAGAGGCACCGGGACCTAGCGGCGTGCAGCCGGCAACGCCAAGGCACATTATAGTGTGTACGCCGACCCCACGGAGGCCGTTCAGCGAGGTCTGCACTCTCCTCTCACAGACGATTGGTTGGCAGGCTTGATCTCCCTGTGCGAAGAGACAGTTGTGATAAGTCGTGAGCATCTTCAGGCTTTTCACAACTTCACGTGGGCCATTGCACAAATGTTTGCTGAACATATGGAGGTAGCGAGGCAAAATCTTGCAGGGTTGCATGAACAGACCGCCGCCACCAACGCCTTGCACAGCACTGTATCCCAAAGTGTCGTGCTCGGTCGGAGGAGCCCAAGCACTCAAGCGAGTTAAGAGGAAGAACTTCCTTCTTACTCAGAAGACGATCTCCCCACTTCTTCTTCCCCTCCAACAACCCCCCCCCTCCCCCAACAGCCAATCGTGCCACCATGGCAGGAAGTCTTTCCATTGCCCGCTGCACACCAAACCCGTCTTGGTCTCCAGGGACCAAAACGGGTGCGTGGGGTCAAGATATGGGGGGAAAAGGATCAAGAGGGAAACGTGGCCGCAGGTAGGGAGGGGGGTGTTTTTGTTGATATTTTTATTGTTATTACTTTTATTGTTACTGTTGTGTTCTTTTTATCTTGTATTACTACTGTTGGTTTATAGTTGGGGGGGGGTTACTGTAGGCTGCCACCAGAGTGGTCCAGGCATCTGAAGTGCTGCTTGAGCACGCCAATTGTCTTTTCGATGATGTTACGCGTAGCTATGTGGCTTTTGTTGTAATGCTTCTCGGCTTCCATCAGTCAAAGACCCTTAAATAACTCACAATTTAAGCTCGTGTTTTTTAGCAGCCTCCTCCCTTCCTTTGACATTCAAAATGGCATCCATAGTCCCCAGCTCTGTGAGGAAGGCGTGGGAAAAGCAACGATTCTCCAGCGATGTTCTCAGTGAGTGGTCAGCCCAGCGATGTGTGGACGATGTGCCGAAAGTTGTGCTGGGCGATGTGTGGGCAATCACCTCAGCGATCACCTCAGCGATGTGAGCCAAAAGTTGGGGGGAGAATTGTACGGCGATGTTCCAGCCTAACTTTCCACTTTTCATTCAAAATGGGCGATAGCAGGCCATTTTGGCCGATATATGGGCACTAGGCCAGCAGTGTGAAGTGGAAAGTCTAGTTCCAGGTAACTAGTTCGAGTTGAGAAACAGTCAAATCAATCTTGGATTTCAATGCTGGGAGAAGGAAGAGTTTGCACACCAGCGAATTTGCAGTTAATGAGGAACAAGAGCAGTAAGTTCAAGGAAGCACTGAGCATAGCAGTGATGATCCAATAGAATCATAGAATGGTTACAGCATGGAAGAAGGCCATTCGGCCCATCGAGCCCATGGCAGCTCTCTCGGCTAGGCCCACTCCCCCCTGCCGCCCCCCCCACCGCGCTGCCCCTTCTCTGTAGCCCTGAAATTTTTTTCCTTTCAGATACTTATCCAACTCCCATTTTGAAAGATAAGATTGAATCTGCCACCATCACCCTTTCAGGCAGTGCATTCCAAAACCCAAACAGTTTTTTTTTCTTCCATCGCCTTTGGTTCTTTTGTCAATCAAACTCTGAACGGGTGGAGTTAAATTTAAATGGACCTTGTTATCGATAATGGTTGTACAGCCCGGCATTAAATGATTTGCTGATCCTTAATATGTCAATCTGTGAGAGTGTCACAGAACCATTAGGTTGTTGATCAGAGCACCCCCTGTGACCCTTTTGGAAGAAGAAACACAAGCACATCTCATCCTGCTCCACGGAGCGGACTCTGGAGCAGAAGATGATTTTGGAGGACACTGAGGCAAAGAGCGCGACTTGCTGGGTCTTCGCCTTTTGGCGTTCCTCCCCGACATCGACCTGATAGCCTCGCACTAATCAGGGATATGATCGCCTAGGTGCAGGACAGGATGGTGGACACCTGCTTAATCAGCTTGGACCAGGAGAAGGCCTTTGTCAGAATATCGCACACGTACCTGATGGACATGCTTTCAAATGGGGTTTGGGGAGGGAATCTGCAATTGGATCCAACTGCTCTCCGCTAACATCAGCAGTGTAGTTCTAAGCAATGGGTGGGAATCGGAACGCTATCCAATCAAATCTAGGAGTCAGGCAAGGCTGTCCTCTCTCTCCTCCGTCTTGTTGCTCAAACCTTTTGCCAAGTCCATCAAGAAGGATGCGGACATTAGAAGGGTGACAATCCCAGGCAGCAGAGGCGCTCAAGCCAAGACCTCTTTATACATGGATGACGTCGTCGTCTTTTGCTCGGATCCACTGTCGGTCCGCAGATCGCTTACCATCTGCGACCAGTTTGGACTGATCTTGGGAGCGAAAATAAATGGCCAACAAAAGCAAGGCCATGTTCTTTGGGAACTGGGCCGACCGATCCTTTGACCCAGTCACTGATGGGTCAGATTATCGGAAGGTGTTGGGAATATATTTCGGAACAGCCGAGGCGTCCGCCAAAAACTGTGAGGAGCGTATAGCAAAGGTCAAACAAAAACTTTATCTGGAGATCAAAAATGAAGTGTGTCCGCAGGGATATGATATATAACTCTCCAGATAAAGGAGGAAAAGACGTAGCCAATGTCACTCTCATCCTGATGGCCACCTTTTGTGCGCGCTGCATCAAGCTGTGCATAGACCCTCAGTACGCAAACACCAAGTGTCATCTGTTCTCGATGTTGCGAAGGATGGGTCTGACCACACTGTCACAGAACGGCCCAGCCAGCTGGACCATGCTGGACCACCTGTCCTTTGTAGAAAGGTTTGTTCAAAATAACACCTTTGACCAAGAGGCCGTAAAGCAGTGGTCGGCACGTAATAGAAACATAGAAACAGAGAAAATAGGTGCAGGAGTAGGCCATTCGGCCCTTCGAGCCTGCACCGCCATTCAATGAGTTCATGGCTGAACATACAACTTCAGTACCCCATTCCTGCTTTCTCGCCATACCCCTTGATCCCCCTAGTAGTAAGGACCACATCTAATTCCTTTTTGAATATATTTAGTGAATTGGCCTCAGCAACTTTTTGTGGTAGAGAATTCCACAGATTCACCACTCTCTGGGTGAAGAAGTTTCTCCTCATCTCAGTCCTAAATGGCTTACCCCTTATCCTTAGACTGTGACCCCTGGTTCTGGACTTCCCCAACATTGGGAACATTCTTCCTCATTCTAACCTGTCGTAACCCGTCAGAATTTTAAATGTTTCTATGAGATCCCCTCTCATTCTTCTGAACTCCAGTGAATACAAGCCAGTTGATCCCCCCATCCCGGTGAACCTTCGCTGCACTCCCTCAATAGCAAGAATAGCCCTCCTCAAGTTAGGAGACCAAAACTGTACACAATACTCCAGGTGTGGCCTCACCAAGGCCCTTTACAACTGTAGCAACACCTCCCTGCCCCTGTACTCAAATCTCACTATGAAGGCCAACATGCGATTTGCTTTCTTAATCGCCTGCTGTACCTGCATGCCAACCTTCAATGACTGATGCACCATGATACCCAGGTCGCATTGCACCTCCCCTTTTCCTAATCTGTCACCATTCAGATAATAGTCTGTCTCTCTGTTTTTACCACCAAAGTGGAGAACCTCACATTTATCCACATTATACTTCATCTGCCATGCATTTGCCCACTCACCTAACCTATCCAAGTCACTCTGCAGCCTCATAGCATCCTCCTCGCAGCTCACACTGCCACCCAACTTAGTGTCATCCGCAAATTTGGAGATACTACATTTAATCTCCTCGTCTAAATCATTAATGTGCAATGTAAACAGCTGGGGCCCCAGCACAGAACCTTGCGGTACCCCACTAGTCACTGCCTGCCATTCTGAAAAGTACCCATTTACTCCTACTCTTTGCTTCCTGTCTGACAACCAGTTCTCAATCACACTACCCCCAATCCCATATACTTTAACTTTGCACATTAATCTCTTGTGTGGGACCTTGTTGAAAGCCTTCTGCAAGTCCATACACCAAATCAACTGGTTCTCCCTTGTCCACTCTACTGGAAACATCTTCAAAAAGTTCCAGAAGATTTGTCAAGCATGATTTCCCTTTCACAAATCCATGCTGACTTGGACCTATCATGCCACCACTTTCCAAATGCGCTGCTATGACATCCTTAATAATTGATTCCATCATTTTACCCACTACCGATGTCAGGCTGACCGGTCTATAATTCCCTGTTTTCTCTTTCCCTCCTTTTTTAAAAAGTGGGGTTACATTGGCTACCCTCCACTCCATAGGAACTGATCCAGAGTCTATGGAATGTTGGAAAATGACTGTCAATACATCCGCTATTTCCAAGGCCACCTGCTTAAGTACTCTGGGATGCAGTCCATCAGGCCCTGGGGATTTATCGGCCTTCAATCCCATCAATTTCCCCAACACAATTTCCCGACTAATAAAGATTTCCCTCAGTTACTCCTTCTTACTCGACCCTCGGACCCCTTTTATCTCCGTAAGGTTGTTTGTGTCCTCCTTAGTGAATACCGAACCAAAGTACTTGTTCAATTGGTCTGCCATTTCTTTGTTCCCGGTTATGACTTCCCCTGATTCTGACTGCAGGGGACCTACGTTTGTCTTTACTAACCTTTTTCTCTTTACATATCTATAGAAGCTTTTGCAGTCCATCTTAATCCCTGCAAGCTTCCTCTCATACTCTATTTTCCCTGCCCTAATCAAACCCTTTGTCCTCCTCTGCTGCGTTCTAAATTTCTCCCAGTCCCCGGGTTCGCTGCTATTTCTGGCCAATTTGTATGTCACTTCCTTGGCTTTAATACTATCCCTGATTTCCCTTGATAGCCACGGTTGAGCCACCTTCCCTTTTTTATTTTTACGCCAGACAGGGATGTACAATTGTTGTAGTTCATCCATGCAGTCTCTAAATGTCTGCTATTGCCCATCCACTGTCAACCCCTTAAGTATCATTCGCCAATCTATCCTAGCCAATTCACGTCTCATACCTTCGAAGTTACCCTTCTTTAAATTCTGGACCATGGTCTCTGAATTAACTATTTCATTCTCCATCCTAATCTAGAATTCCACCATATTATGGTCACTCTTCCCCAAAGGGCCTCGCACAATGAGATTGCCAATTAATCCTTTCTCATTAATGTGCTCAAGACCCTACGGAAGAAGGCGATGGTGGATCCTGTTGGATTGTTCCCCGAGCAGACTATGAAAGTCATTTGGCAGAATGCCTCACTGCCAGCGAGTTGAAACAAGCACCAAGACGTAGCTTGGCTGGTGGTGAGAAGGGCCCTCCCTGTCAGATCCTTCATGCACAGCCAGCATCTCAGCACCAGCTGTGGTGCGGACGAGACTGTAATCCATCTCCTTCTGGAATGCTCCTTTGCAAAGAAGGTCTGGAAAGAGATGCCGTGGTTTGTGTCGAGGTTGATCCCAAGCAGCTCTGTGACACAGGACTCTGTGCTCTACAGACTGTTCACAGGGACACACACTGAGACAGACATCATCTGCTACTGGAAGGCCATCAACTCGGCGGCAGGCGCGAGTCTGCCCGAAACCTGCTGGTCTTCCAGAGCAAGGAGCTGTCCACAACCGAGTGTTGCGGACTGGCACATTCCAAGGTCCAGGACTACATGTTGAGGGATGCAGTAAAGCTTGGTGCAGCCGCAAAGGCACGACAGGGCAGGGCCAGTCTAAGGCCCTCCCACTACTGTACACCCAGAGGCTGGAACCAGTGTAAAACAAATCTCGGGCTATATGATGTAGAAAATATACTTGAAATGAAAATGTACCTGTTGCTCTATGTATCAGAAAATGTTAAAATGAAATGCACATATAATCCTTGAGTACCATGTACTGCATTTAATATGTACAGTGTTATATGTAATTATTGTATTGCAATGAATTTTGACCGTAGTGAGATGCATTTTGATAATAACAACATAAGAAATAGGAGCAGGAGTAGGCCATATGGCCCCACGAGCCTGCTCCGCTATTTAATACGATCATGGCTGATCCGATCATGGACTCGGGTCCACTTCCCTGCCTGCTCCCCATAACCCCTTACTCCCTTATCGATTAAGAAGCTGTCTATCTGTCTTAAATTTATTCAATGTCCCAGCTTCCACAGCTCTCCGAGGCAACGAATTCTACAGATTTACAACCCTCTGAGAGAAGAAATTCCTCCTCATCTCAGTTTTACATGGGGGGCCCATTATTCTATGATTATGTCCTCTAGTTCTAGTCTTCCCTATCAGTGGAACCATTCTCTGTGCATCCACCTTGTCAAGTCCCCTCATAATCTTATACGTTTCGATAAGATCACCTCTCATTCTTCTGAATTCCAATGATTGGAGGCCCAACCTCCTCAACCTTTCCTCATAAGTCAACCCCCTCATCTCCAGAATCAACCTAGTGAACCTTCTCTGAACTGCCTCCAAAGCAAGTGTATCCTTTCATAAATATGGAAAACAAAACTGCACGCAGTATTCCAGGTGTGGTCTCACCAATACCCTGTATAACTGTAGCAGGACTTCCCTGTTTTTATACTCCATTCCCTTTGCAATAAAGGCCAAGACTCCATTGGCCTTTCTGATCACTTGCTGCACCTGCGTACTAACCTTTTGTGTTTCATGCATAAGTACCCCCAGGTTCCGCTGTACTGCAGCACTTTGCAATTTTTCTCCATTTAAATAATAACTTGCTCTTTGATTATTTCTGCCAAAGTGCATGACCTCACACTTTCCAACATTATACTCCACCTGCCAAATTTTTGCCCACTCACTTAGCCCGTCTATGACCTTTTACAGATTTTTTGTGTGTCCTCCTCACACATTGCTTTTCTTCCCATCTTTGTATCATCAGTAAACTTAGCTACGTTGCACTCAGTCCCTTCCTCCAAGTCATTAATATAGATTGTAAATAGTTGGGGTCCCAGCATTGATCCCTGCGTTAATATAGATTGTAAATAGTTGGGGTCCCAGCACGGATCCCTGAATTAATATAGATTGTACAGCCCACATGGCCCCAATTTGGCCAGCAGGCTAACCCAGCAGGAAAATGTGCTGCAAGGAAATGAGCCAAGGAAAGAGAGCGAGAGAGAAAGTGTTAGATCTCTTAATTTCCAATGAAATACGAACTCCAATTGTAGTTTTAATGTAACTTTATTCTGGCAGTAGCAACAAGCTTCTGGCTTTAAGCCAGGCCTTTGTCCTTCTGAGACCACATGGCCAAAATGGCTGTACTTATACCTGGTTCAATTTACAGAAAAGAACTCGCCTTCTTTGACCTTATTGGCTCAATTGATAGTCTGTTAACCTTTTAATTGGCTTGCTACCCAAAATCCTAAAATGTCAAGTTGATTGATGACTTAATGCAAAGTGCTGAGTTGCATGTAGCAGCTTTGACTTGGGGTCTGTGAATTTTCACAGCCTGTCTGAATGCAGCCTGTTTGAATTCTCTATCAATCCCCCCTTTGATTCTTTCACAAACTGAATCATAAAACATCAGCTATCACTGGTTAAACATTCTACAAAATAATTTCACACATGTTAATCGAGTTTCCTTCGAAAATTTGTTGATGTGTTTCGCCACATGTCCGGACTAGTAACTTCCACACAAATTTACACCAACCCGAGTTCCATCATGGCCACAATGGAAGTCTGGTTTTAGTAGGTTAATTAACATTATTCCAATTTAATCCAAATCAATATCTTAATTCAACCAGTAAACAACCTTCCCTTAAGCATAACATACCCCTGTGCCACGTACAGACGGTCTGCTGGGACCTGCAAGGTGTCTCACATGCGGGACAGCAGCTACAGCCACCTGGTCGCAACAACATTTAATCAACATAAACAAACAATATAAAAGTAAAATAATTACAACGAATAGAATTAAACCTTCCACCAATGAAGCTCCTGTTGAATCTAGACATTCAGTGGCTCCGCTCCACAAAGTGAATGATGGGGGTTGCTTAAGTTTTTCTACCTCCTTTTGGATATGCTCCGCTAAGTGGGTAATTTCTTCGGAGCTATCTAGGATATATGTGCAACACTCAGTTCCGAGTAGGGCGCAAGTACCTCCCTTTTCAGCCAGGATGTAATCAAGGGCCAGTCTATTCTCTAGGGCTACTGTGCGGATTGCTACCATTTCTGCACTGATTTTAACTAGGGCCTCTGAGGTGTCATTGGCTACCCGTTCCACAACCGATGCCATGTTAATGGATTCCCTTGCCAGTCTGGCGGTCCCATACCTGGGGCTCAGAATGGCAAAGAACCTCTCTGTTTCTGTGATAGCTGTCTTAGGACAGTGTAAATGTTCCGACAGTGACTTTATATGATACATATAAGACACAATGTAGGCTAAATAGCAGGATCCCGTCCAATTCTGGGGCAGCCAAGGGTAGGCCTTGTGGCCACACACCCAATAGGTGCCATTATAGGCAATGAATGTTAGCTGTTTCTTTGTCAGCAACACTCCGGGGCCTATCGAGGCTTTTCCATCTGTTTTATTCAGAATCCCCGTTACGTTAAGAATTCCCACATCGGCCCAGTTTGGACGGTTCCGTGGCTTGATTATATTATAATTCCGGGAGCAGTTACTATAACCCATATTTTGGCCTCCTTTGATGTTTCTAATCAGACAGACCGATTCCCCCGGTCTTCCTAATCCCGTTGTATTAGTGATAACAAAAAATGGGGGCCGTTTGGAATTATTGTAGCATGGTTGGTATCCCCCTTCAAAGGTAGCCAGATTGTAATCTGCTGACTTCCATTTAGGTGCTCAGTTTTCCGTATCCTGAAATGCATTGCCTGTTTTGTTTTGATTAATTATCCACTCAGCCATTTCCGAGATATTCAAGGGAACTGGCCTCAAGGGAATCCCTCCCTTTGAGTGAATAGGAATATGCGCACACACCCAACAACTAGAAATGTTATCTTGTTTGGCATAAATGTGTGACATATATAAAAAGGTATTTACATGTAATTCCCTTGCTACCCTACTATTTCCCTTTGGTGCAGAGGGTCGGCTAGTAAGAAGTAGGCAAATGCTTAGAATACCTACAGTCAGTAATACAGTAAATTTATACATTTTGGCAAAAAGTAATTGTCCTTATTAGATTTCAGCTTCAGTTACGGGTGCTCGTTTAACGTGTGAAGCGTGGATCCAGGCTTTCTTTCCTTGGACTTTAACAGCTGCCTGGGTGGTCAATAACACTTGATAAGGTCCCTCCCACTTGGCGCCCAAAGGTTCTTTATGCAACTTTTTCACATACACCCAGACTCCCGGGATGATGTCGTGTCCTCCTTCAGGTGGATTACCCCAAGCTGCCGATACCTGTCGGGAAACAGAACTAATAGCATTAGTTAGGTTCTGACAGTATGATAACAAAGTGTCACTCATTAAGTGAACATCAGCTTTCCTTAAATCAATAGTTCCTGGCAGCGACATGGGTCTTCCTGTTATAATTTCAAATGGGCTTCGACCTGTAGTTCTGTTCGGGGTTGCCCTAATGCTACAGAACACTATTGGTAGTGCCTGGGGCCATGGTGTTCCTTCTTGGTGATATTTGGCAAGCTGTTGTTTCAGAGTTCGATTCATTCGCTCTACTTGTCCTGATGATTGTGGATAATAAGGACAGTGTAAATCCCACGTAATATTCAGTAACCTACAGACTTCTTGGCAGACAGCACCTGTGAAGTGTGTTCCCTGATCTGAGTCAATGCTATTCTGGACTCCCCATCGGGGAATGTAATCCTTACACAAGACCTTTGCAGTGTGATTGGCTGTGGCTCTTTTAGTTGGGACAGCTTCTACCCATCTAGTGAATCTGTTGACCATGACAAGAATGTTAGTGTATCCTTGGCATGAAGGAAGAGATAGATAATCAACCTGCAGATGCTGGAAAGGTCCGACAGGGTAGGGGGCCTCAGTTGGGGCATTACCGTGATGGATCCAGAATTATTTTTCTGGCAGACCACACAGCGGTCTGCTACCAGCTGGGCATGTTTTTTATATCCCTGACCCCACCAGCTTTTCTGGAACCATGCCGTCATCTGTTGTGAGGCCAAATGTCCCCACGAGTGGATCTGTTGGGCTAAAAAAGGCATAAGCGCTTGTGGCGCGACTGGCTTGTCGGTAACTCTTTGTCTCCAGACACCATCTTCACATAGCTTAATTCCTGCCTCAATCCATGTCCATTTTTCCTCTCGGGAGCACTCGCCTTGCATTGTTTGAAGGTCTCATGTCAGAGTCCTGAGTGCTTTCAATCTGCACATCTGTGTTGGTTCTTCTGGGGGAACGCCCTGTGAGGCGGCATCTTTAGCTGCCTGGTCGGCTAGGGCATTTCCCTGTGCTTCTGTGGTATTTTCCTTGGTATGGGCCTTACACTTCAGGATGGACACTTCCTGAGGTAATTGTATGGCCTCTAGTAAGTCTCGGACTTCTTTTCCATTTCGGATAGGTGTACCAGCAGCAGTGAGGAGTCCCCTTTTCCGCCATAACAGACCAAAGTCGTGAGCGACTCCAAAAGCATAACGCGAATCTGTGTAGACATTAGCTGTCTGTTCTTCTGCTATTCAACATGCTTCTGACAGGGCCCGTAACTCGGCCTGTTGTGCTGACGTTCCTGAGGGTAAACATCCTTTTACCACTACCTCATATAGGGCCCAGGTTTCCACATGATTTGCGCCTGATTTTTAGGAGCAACTGGTGGAGAACGGACTATCTTAGAAATCGCAATTCTCCACATTTTTTTTTCTGCAGTTCTAGTCAGGTAGAACAGTTCTACTTTGGAACAGAATTTTTTCTTCAAAAGGGGGCGTGTCCGGCCACTGACGCCTGATTTGAAAGTTTCCACAGTGAAAACGTACTCCAAACTAAAGTAGAATGGAGCAAGTGAAGATTTTTGTAGAACTGAAAAAACCTGTTCTACACATTAAAAAATCAGGCGCAGGTTACAAATTAGGCGTCGGGAACGAGGTGGGGGGGGGGAAGGGAACTCATTAAATTCTACAATAAATCCTTATTTATACTTCTACAAATATTATACAAATAAATCCAACCTGAATAAACATTTATAAGCAAAGAAAGGATTAAATAAAGCATCTTCCTACCTGTGTGAAAGTGCTTCAGCCAGGGAGAGTTCTGCAGCCGTTCGTGCCGCTGAGCGGGAGGGGGGGGGGGAGAGAAAGCCGTTCGTGCCGCTGAGCGGGAGGGGGGGCGGAGGAGAAAGCCGTTTGTTGCCGCGGAGGGGAGGGAGGGGAAGGAGACAGCGGCTTGTTGCCGCGGAGGGGAGGGAGGGGAAGGAGACAGTGAGAAGGGAAGCCTCAGTGCTGATGTGCTGATGGCAATGTGATTTTATTAAAAAATGTTCAAAAATTAAACAGCTACAAAGAACTACAAAAATGGCCGAGTGCCAATGTTTTTTTTCACACTGAGCATGCGCGAACGCTCCAACGCGCACGCGCAGCGTTGCCGGCAGGAAAAAAAAATAATTTAAATAGTACCCGCCCCCTCCCAGTTACAAAATCGGCGCGAGTGTAGGCTCCGCCCCCCTGGACACCGCGCCAAACAGACAAGGAGCTGCAAAGCACTCAAGAATAGTGCGTTTTTTTTCTGGCGCCGTTTTAGGCGCGAAAAACGGGCGCCCAGCTCGGAGGGGCGCCCGTTTTTTATCCTGTGGAAACTTGGGCCCATAAGGTTGTAACTGCCCATCCTGCTTTTCTGGTACCATTGTCAACAAAGGAGGAACCATCTGTAAACAGGATGAGGTCTGGGTTGTGCAGAGGCTCCTCTGCTGCTAAGGCTGCTTCTTCTGTTTCTTTTAAAATCTCCACGCAGTCATGCTCTTCACATTCTCCCTCCTCTTGCTCCCTCGATTCTGACATCGGGAGCATTGTTGCGGGATTAGCCAGGCTGGCCCAGACGATATGGAGATTAGGAGCTTCCAAAACTGCTGTCCAGCGGGTCCATCTAGCTGCTGTCACCTGAGACATTCTATTCATAGACAGCAAAGCGTGTACGATGTGGGGACACTTGACAATCAGCTTTTGGTCGAGGACTAGACCCGCAGAGATCATTACCGCTCGACATGTAGCTTCCATGGCCCTTAGGCAACTTCCCTATCCGAGGGCTACCGCATCCAGTTTTGCCGAATAATAGCCAATAGGTCTTTGCCGATCCCCATGTTCTTGTGTCAGTATAGCTGTCATATATCCTTCTTTCTCATGGACAAACAGGGTAAATGGCTTACCAGTGTCGAGGATTCCCAGAACCGGTGCCGAACACAAAGCCTTTTTCAAACTCAAGAAGGCCTCTTGCTGTTCCTTAGTGAGGGTGATGGCTTCTTTAGAGGCACGTTTCCCCTTTAAGATATCATTCAGTGGCTAAGCAAGCTGTGTGAAGGAATCAATCCAATTTCTGTTAAAGTTACACAATCCCAAAAAAGACCTTAGTTCCTGAATAGTGGTGGGTTTTTTAGCAGCCTGAATGGCTGCAGTTCTATCCTGGGTAAGTTCTCTCTTTCCTTGTGAAATCTTTTGTCCCAGGTATACAACCTCTTCTTGGGATATTTGTGCTTTGTCAATGCTGGCTTTATGTCCTTTCAGCCGAAGGTGGTCCAGCAAAGCTCGTAAATCTTGTTCATGCTGTTCTTCCGTGTTTGAAGCTAGCAGGATATCGTCTACATATTGGATGACTGTGGATGACAGGGGAGGTAATTCCCGCAAATGGCTTTGTAAAGCCATGTGGAATACCGTAGGGCTGTTGTGGAAACCCTGCGGTAACCGGGTCCAAGTATACTGTTGTCCTTGGACCGTGAAAGCAAACCACCGTCGAACCTCCGGTGCCAGAGGCACCGACCAATATCCATTGGCCATTTCTTTAACCGAGAAATATTTATGTTCTGGTTTGAGGGCATTAAAAATGGTGGAGGGATCTGCGATCAAAGGAGCTTTTTGATCAATACACTGGTTAGCTTTCCTATAATCGACAGCCAAACGCCAAGTCTCATTAGATTTCTGTACCGGCCACACGGGGCTATTGGAGGAGCTATGCGTTTTAATAAGCACCCCTTGTTTCTCCAATTGCTGAATAACCGGTAAGATTCCCGCGATGGCAGTTGGACTGATGGGATACTGTTTAGTGCATGGAGGCTTGGTCCCAGTAAATGACGCAGGCTCCATCTGGAGTAGGCCACAATCGTTCTTATCTTTAGCCCATATCGGGTGTTCCTTCAATTCTTCTTTCTTCAAAGTTCTAATTGACCATGTCACCCGACCATTCTCGAAATGCAACGATGAATCTATTTGGATTAGAACGTCCATTCCCAAAAGGGGTTGATCTACTGGGCCTATCCAGACCGGCGTGGTTAGTTCATGTGGACCCAGCCCTATAAGTACCGGTGTTGTCCTTTTAATTTCCATTTTATGGCCCCCAACTCCATAGGCTGTACGTGCCCCACCATCCAACGCCAAAAAGTCTCCATATTGTAGAGGTAAGCATGTTAATTCCACCCCTGTGTCTAAAAGACAGTCCACATCCTTATCGCCCACCCTCACAGTTATATATAGCCCATCTCCCCTTTGTTGTATTAGTGCGAGAAGGTGGACCAGGGTGGGCTCTAATCGTTTTTTGCTATCCCAAGTAACTCCTTCTGTTGTTGTATTGTCAGTTGCTTAAATGCTTCTATGAGGTCGTTATCTTGTGACAAGCCTGGCTTGTTGGCTGAATTGTATCCCTGGCTGCGTCCTCTTCCTCAGCCACGACCTTGCTGTTTTGCCCTGCACGTCTTGGCTCAGTGACCTTCTTTCCCACAATAATGACATTTTCCAGGTAATTTTCCTAATAACTGTTTATCGGAATCCTGGGATTTCCATCCCACAGCCTGTACAGCTCGGACTTTAGCTCCCATATCCCGATCTAATTGGTTACATCGATCCATCAATGCTGCAAAGGTAGTTCCTCTACCTTCCCAGTCCGGTAACACTACCTTAAGCATTTTGGACAGTTCTGGCTTTAGACCTGCCACGAAAGCTGCTTTCAGGGGTCCAAACACTTGTTCATCCATTTCCTCATCCGTATTATTCATACCCGAATGTTCTAGCCATGTGCATCTAAACCGCTCGTCATACTCCAGGACCTCCTCTGTTCCTTTCGGTTGGCAGGCTGCAATTTTTCCCCAGTCTGTCTTAGCGGGACTGAAGGCTTGCAGCCAGTGTTTAATCACCTCCCATCCTGCGTTTAATTCTTGCTCATCCTGCCCCAAAGCTTCTTCTACCTTGTCGTGCAATTTTCTTCCCTGTGTTTTTGGCACCATTATGGTCAAAATTTGCACTCTGTCCCAGGGATGAAGTTGATATATATTTCTTAAGCGGTCCAATTGGTCCCACGTTTTCACTCCCCCTTTCTTTGGATTGGGCAACTCCTTGGACCATTTATCAATTTTCTCTGGGTCTGCCGGATCATGAACTAAATATTCTGCATACACCCTTTACTTTGTTTTTTTGGTTCCGCCCTCATCCGCAGTCTCTTTTGATTTGACTACAACTTGTCTTTTTTTAAATGGGGCAAAGCACACCCCTAATTCTTCATCCTCTGACCCTGTATCGTCGGAGGATTCAGAATCCGTATCTATTCCTCGGTCGTGTCTTCGGGTTTGCGCTTTTAATTTATCCAAACATGGGTACCCTGGGAATTGACCGATACATTTTCCTTTTCCTATTACTGTCTCTTGACCTAATGATTTTTTCCATTCTTTAATTTCACCTTTAAGATCTTTAACTTCCGCTTCCGACTTTTCAAGTTCAAATCTTTTCTGTCACAGCTGTGCACAAACAGTTTGCAATTGGTCCTTTGTACTAGTCAGTTCTCGATCATGTTGGGAACGCATTATAATTTCATTCTGCTTTCGGATCTGTCCCATAACAGCTAGAGACCATCTAGTTCGCTCTTTATTTTTCATACGGGTTGTTTTTCCCCAGACCCTTTTAATCTCGTCCAAGGACCATTGTCCTTTGGAGGTACCGTATTTTTGTTCGATCTTAATACAGGTTTTAGATAAGTTGAATTGTTGCTCTATGTATTCTTTCAACTGTTAGAGGATTTCATCTATCAAAACCTCAGGTGGTGCCCACCCACCTTTTACAGTTGTAGGCAATTCTTTGCTCTTATCTCCTGCTGCCATAATACTGATTTCTTTACTGAGGTCTCGAGTCGTAGGTTTTCCAGCCGATCAGTGGGTCGGTGATTAATTAACTAACACACCGCCGAAGTTAGACGTCTATGGGACCTCGAGCCGACTACCAACCGGAGGGTTCGCAAACCGGAGGCTTTCAGAATCGCGTAGCAGGAGAGGCGAATTTAGACTTTTGACCGAGGACTTTTATAAAGAGGAGTCCTTACCTCAATGTAGGTCTGATGTCTAAAATTCAGTTTCTTCCCTCAGCGATCGTGTTCGTGATGCCAAAATTGTTAGATCTCTTAATTTCCAATGAAATACGAACTCCGATTGTAGTTTTAATGTAACTTTATTCTGGCAGCAGCAACAAGCTTCTGGCTTTAAGCCAGGCCTTTGTCCTTCTGAGACCACATGGCCAAAATGGCTGTACTTATACCTGGTTCAATTTACAGAAAAGAACTCGCCTTCTTTGACCTTATTGGCTCAATTGATAGTCTGTTAACCTTTTAATTGGCTCGCTACCCAAGGTCCTAAAATGTCAAGTTGATTGATGACTTAATGCAAAGTGCTGAGTTGCATGTAGCAGCTTTGACTTGGGGTCTGTGAATTTTCAGCCTGTCTGAATGCAGCCTGTTTGAATTATCTATCAGAGAGCGAGAGGGAGAGAGCACGTGCAAGCAATCAGCTGAAAAGGTTTCCAAATGCAGGCAATGTCAGTGCTGCTCAAGTCTCTGGAGTGGGACCCAGAGTCTGACCCAGACACAAGTGTGCTACCCACTGAGTCACGGCTGACCCTGCATGTGAGGGGCACTACAGAAATGTAGGTTACTATTGTCCAAGTGCCCTTTCTTTTTGTGCAATGAGTGTCAGTAAACTATTCGACTGTGGGGTAAGCCCAAAGCTGCCCTTATCAGGCATCTGCTCGCACTGCAGGGAGGGATTAGGAATGGGAATGTTAGATGTTTCTGCTTTGCTCCAATTGCCCAAGAAGCTGTGGTCAGTTCCATCCATTCCTGTTCATTGTTTTAGCAAGGACCATGAAACAACCAACCCGGGAGCCTTTCTTAATTTGCACAGCTCAGTGCTATAAATAGCGCTTCGAGACTGAGGCCTTGGGGAGGTCTTGTGTCCAGCATGTACGACGTAGTGGAGGGCTAGAAGTGATTACATGGCAGTAAACTCATAGAGGGGTTCAGATGATGTCATAGCTTGAGTGGTGTATAACTCTGAGATGACCGCAGCCTTCAAATCCTTCCTTTGTGCCGTTATGTTTTATGATATTCGAACTGCAGACGTCAAGGGCGTCTTTCTATTTCTTTGAGCATCCACTTCTTTGTCAACGCAGATGAAAACACTGGCACGGACACGATGGGCCGAATGGCCTCCTTCTGTCACTTTCGGATGAGACGTTAAACCGAGGCCCCATCTGCTCTCGCAGGTGGATGTAAATGATCCCATGACACTGTTTTGAAGAAGAGCAGGGGAGTTATCCCCGGTGTCCTGGCCAATATTTATCCCTCCATCAACATCACGGAAACAGATTATCTGGTCAATATCATGTTGCTGTGCGCAAATTGGCTGCTGCGTTTCAACATTACAACATGGACCACAAATCAAGAAGTACTTCATTGGCTGTAAAGCTCTTTGGGACGGCCAGTGTTGATGAAAGGTGCTACATAAATGCAGGTCTTTTTCTTTATTTTTCCATTTCTCTCCTATCTGTAAAGACTTTCTGTCACACTTAAACTTGCTTTTTTTAAATCATATTTTTCTCTTTCCTGCTGACAGGTTGGCTGATTCTTGCCATGTGTCTGACTCCCAAAGTCGTCCTCTGAATTCAGTCACCCAGGTCCATTCTGAAGTTGCTCTCTGCCTCCCAGGAAGTTACACTTTTTAAATGGTTTTTCTGCTGCCTACTCTCCCTGCCCTGACTGGCACCTCCTACCACCTCTCCCCCACCTCAAAATCCACCTGGTCCTCAATGCTGCTTTCCCGACACTAACTGCCAACTCCTCCATCCCTCTCTGACTCCAATTGCCGTCTCATCTGATTGCTTTGTCCTTCACATTTCTCCATCCCTAAGAGTTGCCTCTTCACCCTCTTCCTACATCGCTGATCTACATTTGCTCCCAGTTAAGCAATGTCTCAATTTCAAATTCTCATCCTTCTTTACAAATCCCTCCATGGCCTCGCCCCTCCCTATCTCTGCAATCTCCTTCAGCCCCACAACCCCCCCGAGATATCTGCGCTCCTCTTGAGCATCCCTGATTATAATTGCTCCACCATCGGTGGCTGTGCCTTCTGTTGCTTTAAGCTCTTGAATTGCCTGGCTAAATCTCTCCGCCTCTCTACCACTCTTTCCTCCTTTAAGATGTTCCTTAAAACCTACCTCTTTGACCAAGCTTTTGGTCATCTGCCATCATTTCTCTTTTATATGGCTCGACATCAAATCTTTTGTCTTCTAATACTCCCGTGATGTGCCCTGGGACGTTTCACTACATTAAAAGTGCTATTTAAATACCAGTTGTTGTTCTGCCACCCCAGCCCATCTCAGCATTACTTGGGTACACTGTTACCAGCCATCAGCCAGCCAGTTCCACTTATCCTGTCTCTTTTAGTCTCTACTGCTTACGGCTCACTTGATCTGTCTCAATCCTTTTTGTCCTATTGCCCATCCAGTCATCGGAGCATTTCGAATTTTAAGGTCATTGAAACTGAAATGACTGATGGCCATCAATGGCACAGTCAACGACAGCCTCAAAGGCCACATTCTCCTCAGCCATCTATCATTCACCCAGTCATCCCCTGGTCCCTCTCGACCCTGCCAGAACCTAGCAACCAAATGATACCAAACCCTTGCCCCAAACCTCCACACTCTACAACCTCCTCCCATATCCCATAATCCTCTCCCCACTCTTCCTCAACTCCAGAACCCCATCCCACAGTTCAGGACCATCCCAGATCCCACAATAACCCGCCCATTACTCAAAGCCTCTAGAAACCCCTCCCAGTTCTCTCACTCAAGGATCACACAACATGCTGCTGAGGAGAATGTGGCCCAGACTCCTCTCAGAACCTGGTATCCCTCCCCAGTTCTCCCAAACCTCATCTATCCCAATGCTCACAGACCAAAGCTCCCCTCTCCTCCCCAATGGACGTTTCCCCCCCACCCCCAACCCCAGCACCAGTACTTCCAGACCATCTCTACGACTCTTCTATCCGCACTCCCACACTCAGCCCATGAATGTCACAACCCAGAACCTCTTCTCACCACTCCACTCTTCCCAGAAAATCCCCTTTCCCGATACTTCCAACTGCCAACACATGCCCACTCCTCCCAAGTCCAGCACTCCTGTTCCACTACTTGCAGACGCCAGAACCACCATCCCAATAACACCAAACCACATGGCCCACCAGGATTGCTCTTGCCGACAGCTTCCCTGCAATCGAAAATATTATCCCTCCTGAGTTTCAAATTTTCTTTAGATAAAATTGAGTAGATAGCTCAAGATTTATGCAGGAATATGGCCATAATCACATAATTCAGGCTCAAAAGACCATTAAAGCTCCCTTAATGTGCATGAAACACAAAAGGATAGTATGCAGGTACAGCAATTGATCAGGAAAGCCAATGGAATCTTGGCCTTTATTGCAAAGGGGATGGAGTATAAAAGCAGGGAAGTCTTGCTACAGTTATACAGGGCATTGGTGAGGCCACACCTGGAGTATTGCGTGCAGTTTTGGTTTCCATATTTACGAAAGGATATACTTGCTTTGGAGGCAGTTCAGAGAAGGTTCACTAGGTTGATTCCGGAGATGAGGGGGTTGACTTATGAGGAAAGGTTGAGTAGGTTGGGCCTCTACTCATTGGAATTCAGAAGAATGAGAGGTGATCTTATCGAAACGTATAAAATTATGAGGGGGCTTGACAAGGTGGATGCAGAGAGGATGTTTCCACATTATGGGGAAGACTAGAACTAGAGGGCATAATCTTAGAATAAGGGGCCGCCCATTTAAAACTGAGATGAGGAGGAATTTCTTTTCTCTGAGGGTTGTAAATCTGTGGAATTCGCTGCCTCAGAGAGCTGTGGAAGCTGGGACATTGAATAAATTTAAGACAGAAATAGACAATTTCTTAACCGATAAGGGAATAAGGGGTTATGGGGAGCGGGCGGGGAAGTGGAGCTGAGTCCATGACCGGATTAGCCATGATCGTATTAAATGGCGAAGCAGGCTCGAGGGGCCGTATGGCCTACTCCTGTTCCTATTTCTTTTAGTTTTATATTTTTATATATTAATACTGTGTAATAAAAGCATAATTCACTCATCGTATATCAGTGGCTCTGACTTGTTCAATCAACAACCTGCATTTATATATATATATATATATTTATATAGTGCATTTAACGCAGATAAACATCACAGAATGCTTCACAGGGGCGGAAGAAAAAAATGAATACCAATATAAAGAACCAGATATTAGGAAAGATGACCAAAAGCTGGGTCAAAAAGCTGGGTTTTAAGGAAGGCCGTAAAAGAGATGGAAAGGCAGAAGGGGATGGTCAATGGGCCAGTGTCAGAGGAATGGAGGGGTGGTTGATGGGGGTGTGAGAGGGCAGGGTGGGGTAGGTTGTCATCATCATCAAAGGCAGTCCCTCAGAATCGAGGAAGACTTGCTTCCACTCTTAAAATGAGTCCTTAGGTGGCTGAACAGTCCAATACGAGAGCCACAGTCCCTGTTACAGGTGGTTCAGATAGTCATGAGGGTAAGGGAGGATGGGACAGGTTTGCCGCATGCTCCTTCCGCTGCCTGCGCCTGGTTTCTGCATGCTCTCGATGACGAGACTCGAGGTGCTCAGCGCCCTCCCGGATGCGCTTCCTCCACTAGGGCGGGCTTTGACCAGGGACTCCCAGGTGTCAGTGGGGATGTTGCACTTTATCGGGGAGGCTTTGAGGGTCTCCTTGTAATGTTTCCTCTGCCCACCTGGGGCTCGCTTGCCGTGAAGGAGCTCCGCGTAGACACTTGCTTTGGGAGTCTCGTGTCTGGCATGCGGACAATGTGGCCAGCGCAACGGAGCTGATCAAGTGTGGTCAGTGCTTCAATGCTGAGAATGTTGGCCTGGTTGAGGACACTAATGTTGGTGCGTCTGTCCTCCCAGGGCATTTGTAGGATCTTGCAGAGACATCATTGGTAGTAGTTCTCCAGCGACTTGGTGTCTACTGTACATGGTCGATGTCTCTGAGCCATACAGGAGGGTGGGTATTACTACAGCCCTGTAGATCATGAGCTTGGTGGTAGATTTGACGGCCTGGTCTTCAAACACTCTTTTCCTCAGGCGGCCAAAGGCTGCGCTAGCGCACTGGAGGCAGTGCTGAATCTCGTCATCTATGTCTGCTCTTGTTGATAAGAGGCTCCCGAGATATTGTAAGACATCAAGGGGTTACAGAGATAGAGAGGCGAGGCCATGAATTAATTTAAATGCAAGAATGATTGTTTTTCATTTGATACCCGAGTGGTCCAAGAATCAGTGTAGGTCAGTATGCACAGCGATGATGGGTGAGCAGGACTTACTGCGGACAGGATACAAGTAGCAAATTTTTGGATGAGCTGAATTTTATGGAGGTTAGAGCCCAGAATACTCAAGTCCTGAGATATAAAAGACATGGTTGAGGGTTTCAGCAGTAGATAGGCTGAGGCAGGGACGGAGGTGGGTGATGTTATGGAGGTAGCAATTATGGAGGAGATATGGGGGTTAGAAGCTCAACTCAGGGATGAACAAATTGGCAAGGTTGCAAACCGTATGTTCAGTCTGAGGAATGGCTGGGGAGGCGAAAGGATCGTGGCAAGGGTATGGAATATGTGGTAGAGGCCGAAGACAATGGCTTTGGCTTCGCTGATGTTTAACTGGAGGAAATGTTGGACAAGCTGTCTGAAGACACACAGGCAGTGGAGGGATTGCAATGTGGAGGTGATGGAAAGGTAGAGTGTGGAAGTTGACCCCATGTGGGTAGATAATGTTCCCAAGAAAGATAGAAAGATTTGTATTTATATAGCGCCTTTTACGACCTCGGGACGTCCCAAAGCGCTTTACAGCCAATGAAGTACTTTTGAAGTGTAGTCACTGATGTACTGTGGGAAACGCAGCAGCCAATTTGCACACAGCAAGCTCCCATCAACAACAATGTGATAATGACCCGATAATCTGTTTTTGTGATGTTGATTGAGGAATAAATATTGGCCAGGACACCGGGGATAACTCCCCTGCTCTTCTTCGAAATAGTGCCATGGGATCTTTTACATCCACATGAGAGAGCAGATGGAGCCTCGGTCTAATGTCTCATCTGAAAAACAGCTCCTCTGACAGTGCAGCACTCCCTCAGCACCACATTGGGAGTGTCAGCCTAGATTTATGTGCTCAAGTTCCTGGAATGAGACTTAAACCCACAACCTACTAACTCAGAGGTGAGTGTGCTGCCCACTGAGCCACGGCTGACACTGTTGACAAGGGTATTATGTAGAGCAGGAAGAATAGGGTGCCATGGTTCGAGTGAATGGTGGAAAGAATGCCACTGCTGGAGATACTCTGGCAATAATTTGATTGGTAGGATTAGAACCAGGCAAGGGCAGTTTCCTTGAGCTGGGCAACAGAGGAAGATGCTGTGGTTGACCATCTCAAAGGCAGAGAGATCGAGGAAGGCAAGGCAGCATAATGCACCACAGTCACAGTTCCAGAGGATGTAATTTGTGACTTTGGTTAGGACCATGTTGGTGCTGTGGCAGGGATGGAAAATGTTGTGTATGGAGAAAGAGTCAGACTGAACACTGTGAGCTCAAAGTAAAGTGTGACCTTAGTCTTTTATTGCAGGTCTCCAGAGTGCCTCTCTGACCTGTGAAGCCTCCTTAAATACCTGTGCTCCCAAGGGATTATGGGATACCTTGGGTCTCCTGGAGATGAGCCCTCTGGTGGCTGTACAGAGGAAATACAAGTACTTATATAACAACACTCACCCCCAAAGTCAACAGTGTAACTATTTACAATGTGAGTCGATCTGGGGCCCTTCTTGCCCTGGTTGATCGTCTTGGTGTGAAAGCTCGTGTTGTTGAATCATTTGTTGGGCCTTCGCTGGGCTGTTATGCAGCTGGCCTTGCTGGGCTGCCTGATGTGTTGGGCCCTGCTGGGCTGCTGTGGATGATGGGTTCTGCTTCGTGGTCAACCGTGGTAATGGTTGCCACTGGTGTGTATGTTGGGGGATCAAAAAAGGTAGGGTCCAAGGTGGGTTGCTCAGGATAGTCTGTGAATCTGAGTTTGATTTGGTCCAAGTGTTTCCGGTGAATGAGTCCATTTGAAAGTTTGACCTGAAACACTCTGCTCCCCTCTTTGGCCACGACAGTGCCGGGAAGCCACTTGGGACCTTGTCCATAATTTAATACAAATACAGGATCATTGATTATAATCTCGCGTGACACATTTGCGCTATCATGGTATGCACTTTGTTGAAGTCGCCTGCTCTCTACCTGTTCATGTAGATCAGGGTGAACGAACGAGAGCCTTGTCTTAAGTGCTCTTTTCATGACCAGTTCAACAGGTGGGATCCCAGTGAGTGAGTGAAGTCTCGTGTGGTAGCTAAGCAGGACTCGGGAAAGGCGATTCTGCAGTGAGCCTTCAGTTACCCTCTTCAAGCCTTGCTTGATGGTTTCCACTGCTCTCTCTGCCTGACCATCGGACGCTGGTTTAAATGGGGCAGATGTGACATGTTTGATCCCATTACGGGTCATGAATTCTTTGAACTCAGCACGAGTAAAACATGGCCCGTTGTCGCTCACAAGGATATCGGGTAAGCCGTGAGTGGCAAACATAGAAACATAGAAACATAGAAAATAGGTGCAGGAGCAGGCCATTCAGCCCTTCTAGCCTGCACCGCCATTCAATGAGTTCATGGCTGAACATGAAACTTCAGTACCCCACTCCTGCTTTCTCGCCATAACCCTTGATTCCCCCGAGTAGTAAGGACTTCATCTAACTCCCTTTTGAATATATTTAGTGAATTGGCCTCAACTACTTTCTGTGGTAGAGAATTCCACAGGTTCACCACTCTCTGGGTGAAGAGGTTTCTCCTCATCTCGGTCCTAAATGGCTTACCCCTTATCCTCAGACTGTGACCCCTGGTTCTGGACTTCCCCAACATTGGGAACATTCTTTCTGCATCTAACCTGTCTAAACCCGTCAGAATTTTAAACGTTTCTATGAGGTCCCCTCTCATTCTTCTGAACTC
Source organism: Pristiophorus japonicus (assembly GCF_044704955.1). Classification (NCBI taxonomy): domain Eukaryota; kingdom Metazoa; phylum Chordata; class Chondrichthyes; family Pristiophoridae; genus Pristiophorus; species Pristiophorus japonicus. The sequence continues at coordinate 105,298 of NC_091990.1, forward strand.
CAGTGAATATAAGCCCAGTTGATCCAATCTTTCTTGATAGGTCAGTCCCGCCATCCCGGGAATCAGTCTGGTGAACCTTCGCTGCACTCCCTCAATAGCAAGAATGTCCTTCCTCAAGTTAGGAGACCAAAACTGTACACAATACTCCAGGTGTGGCCTCACCAAGGCCCTGTACAACTGTAGCAACACCTCCCTGCCCCTGTATTCAAATCCCCTCGCTATGAAGGCCAACATGCCATTTGCTTTCTTAACCGCCTGCTGTACCTGCATGCTAACCTTCAATGACTGATGTACCATGACACCCAGGTCTCGTTGCACCTTCCCTTTTCCTAATCTGTCACTATTCAGATAATAGTCTGTCTCTCTGTTTTTACCACCAAAGTGGATAACCTCACATTTATCCACATTATACTTCATCTGCCATGCATTTGCCCACTCACCTAACCTATCCAAGTCACTCTGCAGCCTAATAGCATCCTCCTCGCAGCTCACACTGCCACCCAACTTAGTATCATCCGCAAATTTGGAGATACTGCATTTAATCCCCTCGTCTAAATCATTAATGTACAATGTAAACAGCTGGGGCCCAGCACAGAACCTTGCGGCACTCCACTAGTCACTGCCTGCCATTCTGAAAAGTACCCGTTTACTCCTACTCTTTGCTTCCTGTCTGACAACCAGTTCTCAATCCACGTCAGCACACTACCCCCAATCCCATGTGCTTTAACTTTGCACATTAATCTCTTGTGTGGGACCTTGTCGAAAGCCTTCTGAAAGTCCAAATATACCACATCAACTGGTTCTCCTTTGTCCACTTTACTGGAAACATCCTCAAAAAATTCCAGAAGATTTGTCATGCATGATTTCCCTTTCACAAAGCCATGCTGACTTGGACCTATCATGTCACCATTTTCCAGATGCACTGCTATGACATTCTTAATAATTGATTCCATCATTTTACCCACTACTGAGGTCAGGCTGACCGGTCTATAATTCCCTGTTTTCTCTCTCCCTCCTTTTTTAAAAAGTGGGGTTACATTGGCTACCCTCCACTCCATAGGAACTGATCCAGAGTCAATGGAATGTTGGAAAATGACTGTCAATGCATCCGCTATTTCCAAGGCCACCTCCTTAAGTACTCTAGGATGCAGTCCATCAGGCCCTGGGGATTTATCGGCCTCCAATCCCATCAATTTCCCCAACACAATTTCCCGACTAATAAAGATTTCCCTCAGTTCCTCCTCCTTACTAGACCCTCTGACCCCTTTTATATCCGGAAGGTTGTTTGTATCCTCCTTAGTGAATACCGAACCAAAGTACTTGTTCAATTGGTCTGCCATTTCTTTGTTCCCCGTTATGACTTCCCCTGATTCTGACTGCAGGGGACCTACGTTTGTCTTCACCAACCTTTTTCTCTTTACATACCTATAGAAACTTTTGCAATCCGCCTTAATGTTCCCTGCAAGCTTCTTCTCGTACTCCATTTTCCCTGCCCTAATCAAACCCTTTGTCCTCCTCTGCTGAGTTCTAAATTTCTCCCAGTCCCCAGGTTCGCTGCTATTTCTGGCCAATTTGTATGCCACTTCCTTGGCTTTAATACTATCCCTGATTTCCCTAGATAGCCACGGTTGAGCCACCTTCCCTTTTTTATTTTTACGCCAGACAGGAATGTACAATTGTTGTAATTCATCCATGCGGTCTCTAAATGTCTGCTATTGCCCATCCACAGTCAACCCCCTAAGTATCATTCGCCAATCTATCCTAGCCAATTCACGCCTCATACCTTCAAAGTTACCCTTCTTTAAGTTCTGGACCATGGTCTCTGAAATTACTGTTTCATTCTCCATCCTAATGCAGAATTCCACCATATTATGGTCACTCTTCCCCAAGGGGCCTCGCACAATGAGATTGCTAATTAATCCTCTCTCATTACACAACACCCAGTCTAAGATGGCCTCCCCCCTAGTTGGTTCCTCAACATATTGGTCTAGAAAACCATCCCTTATGCACTCCAGGAAATCCTCCTCCACCGTATTGCTTCCAGTTTGGCTAGCCCAATCTATGTGCATATTAAAGTCACCCATTATAACTGCTACACCTTTATTGCATGCACCCCTAATTTCCTGTTTGATGCCCTCCCCAACATCCCTATTACTGTTTGGAGGTCTGTACACAACTCCTACTAACGTTTTTTGCCCTTTGGTGTTCTGCAGCTCTACCCATATAGATTCCACATCATCCAAGCTACTGTCTTTCCTAACTATTGCATTAATCTCCTCTTTAACCAGCAATGCTACCCCACCTCCTTTTCCTTTTATTCTATCCTTCCTGAATGTTGAATACCCCTTTTTTTACCTATGTCGTTGGTACCAATGTGCACCACGACAACTGGCCCGCAGGCTTTCAGTATGGGCAGCAGACGTGCTAGCTGACATTTTTTGAGGATGTTTCCAGTAGAGTGGACAAAGGAGAACCAGTTGATGTGGTATATTTGGACTTTCAGAAAGCTTTCGACAAGGTCCCACACAAGAGATTAATGTGCAAAGTTAAAGCAGATGGGATTGGGGGTAGTGTGCTGACGTGGATTGAGAACTGGTTGGCAGACAGGAAGCAAAGAGTAGGAGTAAATGGGTACTTTTCAGAATGGCAAGCAGTGACTAGTGGGGTACCGCAAGGTTCTGTGCTGGGGCCCCAGCTGTTTACATTGCACATTAATGATTTAGATGAGGGGTTAAATGTAGTATCTCCAAATTTGCGGATGACACTAAGTTGGGTGGCAGTGTGAGCTGCGAGGAGAGTGCTATGAGGCTGCAGAGTGACTTGGATAGGTTAGGTGAGTGGGCAAATGCATGGCAGATGAAGTATAAGGTTATCCACTTTGGTGGTAAAAAAGGAGAGACAGACTATTATCTGAATGGTGACAGATTAGGAAAAGGGAAGGTGCAACGAGACCTGGGTGTCATGGTACATAAGTCATTGAAGGTTGGCATGCAGGTACAGCAGGCGGTTAAGAAAGCAAATGGCGTGTTGGCCTTCACAGCGAGGGGATTTGAGTACAGGGGCAAGGAGGTGTTACTACAGTTGTACAGGGCCTTGGTGAGGCCACACCTGGAGTATTGTATACAGTTTTGGTCTCCTAACTTGAGGAAGGACATTCTTGCTATTGAGGGAGTGCAGCGAAGGTTCACCAGACTGATTCCCGGGATGGCGGGACTGACATATCAAGAAAGACTGGATCAACTGGGCTTGTATTCACTGGAGTTCAGAAGAATGAGAGGGGATCTCATAGAAACGTTTAAAATTCTGATGGGTTTAGACAGGTTAGATGCAGGAAGAATGTTCTCAATGTTGGGGAAGTCCAGAACCAGGGGTCACAGTCTAAGGATAAGGGGTAAGCCACTTAGGACCGAGATGAGGAGAAACTTCTTCACCCAGAGAGTGGTGAACCTGTGGAATTCTCTACCACAGAAAGTTGTTGAGGCCAATTCACTAAATATATTCAAAAAGGAGTTAGATGTAGTCCTTACTACTAGGGGGATCAAGGGGTATGGCGAGAAAGCAAGAATGGGGTACTGAAGTTGCATGTTCAGCCATGAACTCATTGAATGGCGGTGCAGGCTCGAAGGGCTGAATGGCCTACTTCTGCAACTATTTTCTATGTTTCTATGTTTCTAATATCTCACATTCCATCCACTTGGAGTACACGTCCACAACCACAAGAAACATTTTACCCAAGAATGGGCCTGCATAGTCGACATGTACCCTAGACCACGGTTTGGAGGGCCAAGACCATAAACTTAGCGTCGCTTCCCTGGGTACATTGCTTGACTGCGAGCATGCATTCCATCTGTGAACACAGGACTCTAAGTCTGCATCGATACCGGGCCACCACACGTGGGATCTGGCTATCGCTTTCATTATTACGATGCCTGGGTGGCTACTGTGGAGGTCATTGATGAAGGTGTCTCTGCCCTTCTTGGGGACCACTACTCGATTGCCCCACGGAAGGCAGTCTGCCTGTATAGACATTTCATCTTTGTGCCGCTGGAATGGCTTTATCTCTTCCTGCATTTCAACTGGGACACGGGACCAGCTCCCATGAAGCACACAGCTTTTGACTAAGATAATAAGGGGTCCTGGCTTTTCCAGGTTTTGATCTGCCGGGCAGTGACGGGTGATTGCTCACTCTCAAATGCTTCCATAACCATGGCTAGATCTGCAGGCTGCACCATTTCCACCCCCGTGGTGGGCAATGGCAGCCTACTGAGAGCATTGGCGCAGTTTTCTGTGCCTGGCCTGTGGTGGATGGCGTAGTTGTGTGCAGACAATGTGAGCGCCCATCTCTGGATGCGGGCCGATGCGATGGTATTTATCCCTTTACTGTCGGAAAACAGGGATATAAGTGGCTTATGGTCAGTTTCCAATTCGAATTTTAGCCCAAACAGGGATTGATGCATTTTCTTTACCCCATAGACACATGCTAACGCTTCTTTTTCAATCATGCTGTAGGCTCTCTCAGCGTTAGACCGACTCCTGGATGCATAAGCAACCCGAAATTATTAGCTTGTTGCAATACACACCCGACGCCATATGATGATGCATCGCATGCTAGTACCAAACGCTTACATGGATCATACAACACAAGCAATTTGTTTCAGCATAACAATTTTCTCGCTTTTACAAAGGCATTTTGTTGGCTTTTGCCCCAAACCCATTCGTCCCCTTTTCATAGTAAGACATACAATGGTTCTAACAGTGTGCTGAGACCCGGTAAGAAGTTACCAAAGTAGTTCAAGAGTCCCAGAAATGACCGCAGCTCCGTCACATTCTGTGGCCTCGGTGTGTTCTCGACTGCCTCCGTCATCGCGTTGGTGGGCCTGATGCTATCTGCCGCAATCCTGCTTCTCAGGAACTCCACTTCAGACACCAGGAAAACGCACTTTGAGCGTTTTAACCTGAGCTCCAAGTGGTTGAGTCAACTAAGAACCTCCTCCAGGTTCTGCAGATGCTCGACTGTGTTCCGACCTGTGACCAAGATGTCGTCCTGGAAGACCACTGTTTGCGGGACTGACTTCAGTAAACTTCCCATGTTTCTCTGGAATATCGCCGCCGCTGATCGGATTCCAAATGGGCACCTATTATAAACAAAAAGATCTTTGTGTGTGTTGATGCAGGCGAGGGCCTTCAATGATTCTTCCAGTTCCTGTGTCATGTAGGCTGAAGTCAGATCCAGCTTCGTGAATGTCTTTCTCCCGCCAGCATTGCAAAGAGGTCGTCGGTCTTTGGTAGTGAGTATTGGTCCTACAGGGATAAACGATTGATAGTGACTTTGTAATTGCCACAGATTGTGACGATGCCACTTCCCTTGAGGACTGGGACGAAAGGACTGGCCCACTCGTTGAACTCGATCGATGAAATGATGCCCTCTCTTTGCAGCCGGTCTAGCTCGATCTCTACCCTTTCTCTCATCATGTAAAGCACTGCTCTTGCCTTGTGATGGATGGGTCGCGCCCCCGGAATTAGGTGGATCTGCACTTTTGCTCCTTGGAATTTCCTGATGCCTGGTTCGAACAGCGAAGGAAATTTGTTTAAGACCTGAGCAGCACCAATTCACCCCCTAAGAGATAATCAAATTACCAACCATTATCTCTTGTACAGAACTCATCCATAATATGCAGGAAGCCAATTACCCAATCAACCACTCTGGAAATCATGGGCCCAAATAGATGGCCAGGAAACTGGACAATCCTAAAACAATGCAAAGCCAGTGATAGCACATTATCACACCCTAATCGAGTTACTGCTGACTAGCCCACCAAAAACACTGACAAAGGAGACATTTGAAAAAATGTAAAGACAAGGATGGGGTAATCATTAACTGATTGGAGAACTCTTTATCTGTTTTCGCTGACTGCAAAGGCAGAGCCAATACACAGGATGGAACCATTACTTGTTTGTTCCACTGTATAAATATATTGGGAATCTGTACCATATTGGGAGTCTCCGCTTAGCCTTTGACTGAGTGAGACTCTTCCTTGCTGCAAGTAAAACTTATTAAAGGAACATCTACCAGAGCTGATTGTGTGAGAGTCAAGATTTCAACACTACTGACCTTCTCAAGGGCAATTAGGGATGGGCAATAAATGCCGGCCTTGCCAGTGACACCCACATCCCAGGAATGAATTTTAAAAAAACTGTTGTGCCCCAGATACACTCAAGTCTCTGCTCCTTACACTTCAGGGAGCAAAGATTAGGCCATACCGAGGTAATGACTGGGAGGGAAGAGAGTAAAGGCTTTCCTCGGGCTAAATGGTATCAATGGTGGAGGTGTTTTATGAATGAGCAAATTGACAGCTGTAGAACGATCATTGTGAATGGAAGGCCAAAGATTGGGCAGTTAGGAGTTTGAAAGTGCAGTTTTAAATGACTTGGGGGCGTGTTTGTTTCCAAGAATGGATGCAGAAGGAAATTGGTTTGGAAGGGGGTATAGGGATGTGGGTAGTGAGGGATATAAGCAAGTGCATGGAGATAGTCTTGTCTGTGATTGTGACCATAGGAGTAGAGAGGCCACGGGGAATTGCAAGGTTGAAGGGAAGGTGATGAATATGGGTAGGAGAATTTATAGGGAGGGAGAGGTTCAGGGAAGACAGAAGGCAGTGAAATCAGAGGAGAGAGGGCAAGGGGAGCAGAACAGTAAATTGAAACCACTGACGATGAGGAATCATTCAGTGGAGAGGCTGAGGGCGGAATTGTATCTCGGTGAGGTACTCAGGGTGGGTCTTGCGGGGGAGGGGGGCAATAAATGGGTATTTTAAAGGAGAGGGGTGGAACAAGATGAGGGGTTGAAAAAGGAGTTACTGTTGGGAGGTGGTTTTATGAATGAGACGAGGGCTGTAAGCCTGCTCAGGTGGACATGAAACATCCAATGGCACTATTCAAAGAAGTGAAGAGTGTCATGTATCTCACATTACTGTATATAACTGTATCTTACCATGCTATACATGACTGTAACTGGATATGACCTGTAACAATAAGCATACCTTACCATCAGGGGTGCACTTGCAGGAGACACTCCATACCTATCCCACTGAGGTGTATAAAGAGAGGTCTCAGGCAAGTGCGGCACTGGAGAGCTGGAATTAAAGGTGCAGGTCCTGAGTGACCTTGACTTCAGCATGTGTCTCGTGTAAGTCAGTGCATTAGAGTCAGGACTTAACAGTGGCGACGGGTTACGGGATCACAGAATCCACAGAATGGCTACTAACAGCTCAGATGAGAAATACAATGCTGGAGACAATTGGGATGACTTTATATAAAGGCTCCAGCAAAGCTTTGTGACCAAAGACTGGCTGGGCGACGATAAGGCAGACAAGAGAAGAGCCCATCTCTTGACCAGCTGTAATTCGAAAACATACGCTTTAATGAAAGACCTGCTGGCACCCGAGAAACCAGCAAGCAAGTCGTTTGAGGAGTTGAGCACACAGGTGAGTGACCACTTGAAGCCAGCGAGCAGCCTACACATGGCCAGACACAGGTTCTACAACTACAGATGCTGTGTGGGCCAAAGCATACCCGACTTCGTGGCGGAACTTCGGAGGCTGGCTAGTTCATGTGAGTTCCCCGATGAACTAAGGAGAGAAGTACTGAGAGACTTTTTTATTGAAGGAATAGGCCACGCAGGCATATTCTTAAAGCTTATAGAGACTAAGAACTTGACTCTAGAGGCAGCAGCACTGGTCGTACAGACGTTCTTGGCAGGCGAAGAAGAAACGAGGCTGATCTATACTTCGGGTACGACAACCAACGAGGCATCGGAACAAGGGGTTCACATTGTGAAACAAACCGCTACCCCCACACACAGACAAAGGCAGGAGGGCAGGCCTTCAACAGCAGACAGTGGCGCCAGAAGCCATCAAAATCAAGGGCCATATGAACGGCCGATCACACCTCATCAACCCACAATGCGAGCAATCAACAACAGATTGAGAGAAGCTCAAGGGAGATCAGCCAGACGCAGCTCATCCTTCGGAAACCATGGAAACGGTCTGTGTTGGAGATGTGGGGGAAGGCACTCAACAAGGGGGTGTCGATTTCAGCATGCCATTTGCAGAAACTGCAACTACACAGGGCATCTGGCTCGCATGTGCAGAAAAACAGCAGCTCAGCTGGTATATGAATCGGAAGGGTCAGAAAGCGGACCAGAAGACGGTTGGTACAGTGCACGGGACGCCGAGGTACAGCGGGTTAACACGATCAATGGCCACTGCTCTTACACCAAGACGCCTCCAATTATAATGAGGATTCTACTCAACGGGATACCCATCAACATGGAACTGGACACGGGGGCCAGTCAATCCCTCATGAGCGTTCAACAATTTGAACAGCTGTGGCCGCACAAAAGCAACAGACCAAAACTCACAAAGATCGACACCAAACTAAGGACCTATACTAAAGAAATCGTCCCAGTCCTTGGCAGCACCATGCTCTCCGTCACACACAAAGGGATGGTGAACCGACTTTCCCTGTGGATTGTCCCCGGGAATCTCCCAGCCCTGTTGGGGAGAAGTTGGCTAGCAGAACTTAATTGGAAATGGGATGATGCTCACGCCATGTCATCAGAGGAACGGACCTCCTGCTCAACAGTTCTAAGTCAATTTGAACATCTCTTTCAGCCAGGTGTGGGCACCTTCAAAGGGGCTAAAGTTAGAATCTACATCACACAGAATGCCAGACTGGTCCATCACAAGGCTAGAGCTGTGCCTTATGTGATGAGGGAAAAGATTGGAAATGAATTGGACCGGCTTCTGCGGGAAGGCATAATTTCTCCCGTGGAATTCAGCGACTGGGCAAGCCCCATCGTCCCCGTCATGAAGCCTGATGGATCCGTGCTAATCTGTGGGGATTACAAGTCTACCATAAACAGAGTCTCCCTACAGGACCAATACCCACTGCCCAGAGCAGAGGACCTATTTGCCACGTTGGCTGAAGGAAAACTTTTCTCGAAACTTGACCTCACATCTGTGTATATGACGCAAGAACTGACCGAAGAGTCTAAGCTACTCACCACCATCAACACACATCGAGGCCTCTTTGTGTACAATCGATGCCCATTCGGCATCAGGTCGGCAGCTGCTATATTCCAGTGCAACATGGAGAGTCTGCTCAAGTCCATCCCGGGGACGGTTGTGTTTCAAGATGACATACTCATCACGGGCAGGGACACCAACTCTCATCTCCGCAATCTTGAGGAAGTACTAAGTCGATTGGATCGGGTAGGCCTCAGAGTTAAGAAATCCAAGTGTCTGTTTCTCGCGCCTGAGGTTGAATTTTTGGGCAGAAGGATTGCCGCTGATGGAATCCGCCCAACCGAATCCAAAACCAAAGTGATTCGCCTGGCACCCAGACCCCGGAATGTCTCAGAACTGCGCGCCTTTCTCGGGCTGCTCAATTACTTTTGGAACTTTATGCAGAACTTGAGCATGCTGCTGGAGCCTCTCCACGTGATATTCAGAAAGAGGTGCAATTGGTATTGGAGGGACGCCAAAGAACGCGCCTTCAATAAGGCATGCAACCTTCTATGTTCCAAGAGTGTTTTAGCCTTTTTTGAGGCAGGTAAAAAGTTAGTCCTTACGTGTGATGCGTCAGTGTACGGGGTCGGGTGTGTTTTACAGCACGTCAATGATGCGGGTAAATTGCAGCCCGTTGCTTATGCCTCCAGGTCACTTTTGCGGGCGGAACGCGGGTACGGTATGGTTGAGAAGGAGGCGCTCGCGTGCGTGTACGGCGTCAAAAAGATGCACCAATACCTTTTCGGGGCCAAGTTTGCGTTAGAAACCGACCACAAACCCCTCACGTCCCTACTATCCGAGTGCAAGGCAATCAACGCCAACTCCTCGGCGCGCATTCAGCGGTGGCACTCATGCTGGCGGCTTACGACTACACGATAAGGCATAGACCAGGCACAGACAACTGTGCCGACGTGCTTAGCAGGCTACCCCTGGCGACCACAGAAGGGCCCGACGAACAGGAACAGGTCATGGCAATCAATGCCTTTGAATCCACAGGTTCGCCCATGACGGTTCACCAAATCAGAGCCTGGACGAGCAGCGACCCCACGTTATCTCTAGTTAAAAGATGCGTTTTAACCAGTGACTGGGCAGAGGTTCGCGATGCCTGCCCCAAGGAGGTCAAACCCTTCCATAGGCGCATGCATGAACTCTCACTACAGGCAGACTGCCTGATGTGGAGCAGCCGAGTGGTTATGCCCTTACGAGGCAGGGAGGCATTTGTCCGGGAGCTCCATCGCGAGCACCCGGGGATCGTCCTTATGAAGTCCATAGCCAGATCTCATGTCTGGTGGCCTGGCATTGACGCGGACTTGGAGCTCTGCGTCCGTCGGTGCACCATTTGTGCCCAACTCAGTAATGCCCCCAGGGAGGCCCCCCTAAGCCCCTGGCCCACCAAACCGTGGTCGCAGGTGCATGTAGACTATGCGGGCCCATTCATGGGCAAAATGTTCCTCGTAGTCGTTGATGCATTTTCAAAATGGATCAAGTGCACCATTTTAAACTCGAGCACCACCTCCACCACTGTGGAGAGCCTTAGAACCATGTTTGCAACGCATGGCATTCCTGACATATTGGTCAGTGATAATGGTCCGTGCTTCACCAGCACAGAATTTCACGATTTTATAGTTGACCACGGTATAAATCACGTTAAGATGGCACCTTTCAAGATGGCCTCCAATGGCCAGGCGGAGCGAGCAGTGCAGATCATTAAACAGGGCATGCTTAAAATCCAAGGTCCCACGCTGCAGAGCCACCTGTTGCGACTGCTGCTGGCATACAGATCTCGTCCGCATTCGTTGACTGGGGTTTCCCCCGCGCAACTATTGATGAAACGAACCTTAAAGACCAGGCGCTCGTTAATCCTCCTAGACATTCATGAAATTGTTAAAGCTAAGCGTCAAAAGCTAATTGAGTACCATGACCGAAATTCGAGGGGGAGGTGGAATGAGATAGGGGACAAAGTGTTTGTGCTAAACTATGGCCGGGGTCCCATATGGCTTGCAGGGACAGTAACAGACAAAGAGGGAAACAGGCTACTGGTTGTACAAATGGACAATGGCCAAACCTGCCGAAGGCATGTAGACCAAGTAAAATGTAGATTCACTGATAATACTGAAGAACCAGAGGCAGACTACAATGCGGAACTCACACCACACCTGGTGGACAGACAGGTGGAACAACCTGAGGAAAGGGCAGTCTCAACAGACAGCCCAGGCGAGATACCAGCAATCACACCGAACGAAAAACAGGCACCAAGGCAAATAACTGAACCACAACTAAGACGCTCCACGCGAGAGCGCAGACCACCTGAGAGACTGAATCTATAAAGGCAATAAGACCTTGGGGAGGATGATGTCATGTATCTCATTACTGTATATAACTGTATCTTACCATGCTATACATGACTGTAACTGGATATGACCTGTAACAATAAGCATATCTTATCACCAGGAGCACTTGCAGGAGACATTCCATACCTGTCCCACTGAGGTATATAAAGGGAAGTCTCAGGCAAGTTGCGCACTGGAGAGCTGGAATTAAAAGTGCAGGTCCTGAATGACCTTGACTTCAGCATGTGTCTCGTGTAAGTCAGTACATTAGAGTCAGAACTTAACAAAGAGGATTTATCCTATTCAATATGTGTCAGCTGTGGCTCAGTGGGCAGCACCCTTACCTCTGAGTCAGAAGGTTGTGGGTTCAGGTCCCAGTGCAGGAACTTGAGCACAAAAATCCATGCTGACACTCCCAGTGCGGTGCGAGGGACTTCTGTGCTGTTGGAGGTGCCTTTTTTTAGATGAGACATTAATCCGAGGCCCCGTCTGCCCTCTCAGGTGGAGGTAAATGATCCTATGGCATTTTGAAGAAAAGCCGGGTAGTTATCCCCAGTGTCTTGGCATATATTTATCCCTCAATCAACATCGCCTTCCGCGAGAGATGGGCACCGGAGCCTTTCATAGATTCAACAAAATAGTTGCAACAGTGACTACACTCCAAAAAGTACTTAACTAGCTGTAAAATGCTTTGGGACATCTGGTGGTCATGAAAAGCGCTGTACAAATGTAAATCTTTCTTTCTTTAATATTTAATCCATCAACCAACATCACTAAATAAATAGGATCTTAATGCTGTTTAAGGGACCTTGCTGTGTTTAATTTGGCTGTAGCGATTACGTACATCTCAACAATTATTATATATTTTTTAAGTTTCTCATTGGCTGTGAAGCGTTTTGGGAAGATGATAAACAAATGCAAGTTCGAGTCTTTCTGGTCAAAAATCGCAGAACCTCCAACTGACAGCGAGTACTCAGCAGGACATGTGCTGATTCGCAAACATCACGTACTGCATGTCCTCAATGTTTATGACTGCTGCTTATTGGTGGGGAGGTAATGAGATGCTGTTCCAATTTTAAACTCACCAATGGGGGCTGAACATAACAAAACAAAGGCAAGAGCCCCGCCCAGGGAAAGACGGGAGCCATTTTGAACTGAAGAGCAAGAAAAAAAACAACTTGAGAACAAGCAGAGAGACAGAGACAGAGGGCGAGGGAGCGGGAGCCATAGCCATAGCCATTAGAGTGAACCAGAGGACCCCCCCACAGTGAGGAACCCCCCGGAGGACATTCCCAGCCCCTCCCCCTCTCCTGCCATTTGTTTATTTTGGGGATTCCACACCAACCCTGACGTCACCTCCAGCGGTGTTTGCAACAAAAGCCGCGGCGCGGCCGCTGATTGGCCGAGAGCTCCGTGTGTATCGTTCCGCGGGCCCGGCGCGCTCTGATTGGTTCGTGGCTTTGTCTCCGGGTTCCATTTTCTGCAGCGACTCGGAGCGGGACCTGAGACAGGCCCAGAGCCGGGAGACAGGGCCCAGAGACAGGCCGAGGGCACTGGAGGGCCGCGGGGTGAGAGGTGAGAGGGGCTGCGCGGCGGAGCAGGCTTGCTTGCTGCTTTCACTCTCTCCAGCGGCCATGTTAAGTCGGGCCTGCTCCCTTCCCTCTTGATCTCTCCTCTCTCGCTCTCTCTATCCCCTCCTCCCCCTCTCCTTCTCTCTTCCCTTCGCCTTTCCCGTGACCAGGGAAGAGAGGGCGTTTGAACCGAGCGCAATGTTCAAATCCTAACTTTAAAAAGCAGTCTGCACCTTGTGGACTATTTTGCGGTTTCTGTGAGTTTAATTTTGTGTTTTCTTGCTCCGGAAGCCACTGCCTTGCATCGAGCCCGCTGTGCCCAGAAGACCCATGTTGTGCTTGGCTGCACCATTTTCTGTCGGAGTTCGGCTCATGCAAATTCCTCGCTGGCAAAAATCAGCCCGACCGACTGGGAGCGAGAGATTCCCGATAATCTGGAGCCGGAGTTTCCAGAAAGCCTTGTATAAGGTCGACGCGTTTTGGGATTGTTCCAAAAGGTAGGTGTGTGGACAAAAGCTCTGGGAGGAAGGAGACGTCTTCAAATGGCTAAATATTGCCCAAACTCACCGATCGTAAAACATTACTAATTGCTTGTAAACAACTTATTTTTAAATCCGTGTCATCCCTTCTCGAGCAGTCACAAAACTCAAATGATTACAGCATCCATTCCCTTTCCAAAAATCAGGCAGGACAGATAACAAAACTTGCATTTATATAGCGCTTTATATGACCACCAGCGTGCCAAAGCATTTACAGCCAATGATAGATACACTTTTTGGAGTGTAGTCACTGTTGTAATGTGTGAAACGCGGCAGCCAATTTGCGCACAGCAAGCTCCCACACACAGCAATGTGATAATGACCCGATAATCTTTTAGTTATGTTGATTGCGGGATAAATATTAGCCAGGACATTCGGGCTAACTCCCCTGATCATCTTTTGAAATAGTGCCATGGGATCTTTAACGTCTCTTCCAAAAGATGCACTCCCTCAGTACTGCACTGGGAGTGTCAGCCTGGATTTTTGTGCTCCAGTCTTCTGGAAAGGGACTTAAACCCACAACCTTCTGACTCCGAGGCGAGAGAGAGTGCTGCCCATTGAGCCACGGTTTAGTGCGCGTCACTCCATCCAAAAAGAAGGGTGATAAGGAAACTGAGTTCAAATTTCTTCTACCTGTTAGCATTCACAATCAGCAGCACTACGTTTTTTTTGGGGGGGGTGGTGGGGTTACATGGAATAAAAGTTGAAGTATTCTAAAATTAATACTTGTTTCATTATATTCAGAACCGGTTATGTTTTGTCCATTTTCTATTTTGCTGTCTTAGAATATTCTCCAGTGCCTGCAAAGCTTGCTGGGTTGCTTCAAGCGTTTGCAATGACATCACTTCCATTTTAAACACTGCGGTAAAGGCACAGCTGTTTCTGAAAACCTTAGCTTTCCGTTTAATTGTACGTGAGCAATAATATGCGCTGTTACCAAAGTGATATGGTTACTCCTTTAGAGCAGCGGGGTACATTCTTTTTGGAGGAAGGGGGCGTGGTTCAATGTTCGTGTACAATCGCTGCAGCTTGCAGATCAATTTTAAACGGCAACATTACAGCGTTTCAAAGTTTTAAAAAAAGCTACAAATGCAAAAAAGTTGTGCACTTAAAACATTGTAGCATTGAGGGCACGCATTAGTTTTAATTTCGAATTCTGATATTAAGAAATGTATTTGACTCAAACTTGCTGCAGTAAGACTTTTTTTTAAATTGGCTTTTGTTTCTGTTTGCACAGGTGATAGTTTCTTTGGGGGAAAAAATGGGAGGTGTTGAAAGATTAAACATTCCAATATCCCAACCAAGCCATGGCACTCCAAAGAGGAATCAGCACTTAAGCAATAGCCGACAGAGAAGCAAGGATGATAATCTCTACCATGTGAAGAGCATGCACAAGAAAAGCGAGAAGGGTCACGGACGTTATCCGTTCATATCCGAAGCGTGTCAGGTTGTGCAGAAGGAAGGAAAGAATGTTATGCACTTTACAACACACAATCAGAATTGGGAGGCAGTTCTGAGCAGCTCAAATACACTGTTCAGATCACAATGTGATCAAAATTATGCTGGAGCCAAGTTCAGTGAACCACCGTCACCAAGTGTACTACCCAAGCCGCCAAGCCATTGGGTACACATTCCCTTGGAGCCTTCTGACCACAGTGAAATGGCCTTTCAGTTGAAGACCTTACTTAAAGTGCAAGCATAGACTATATTTGCAGGTTAAAATATGGAAGGGCCATGCAGAGCTGGAAACTTTAATGGTTTCTAATTCTATTATTTAATACAGGAGTTTTAAGTTTTTTAAAAAAAAAAAGCACTGCCTTTTATTGTCCTTTCAAGTTGGTGTTTGCTTAGTGTGTCTTGGTCCAGTTTTGATATTTGAGACTATCTGTTGTAAACCAGGTAATTTGTTTCCTCTTCCCATTCTGTCTTCCTTGTTTCCCTCTTTACATGTGAGGAGGGAACGGATTTCAAGTTTAGCATTGCAGCTCAGGATTCTCCATGTTTTGAGTGCTGGACACTTTCTGCTATGGAACCTCCATTGCAATTGATAGTTCATCGCGTCCAAAAAATGCTGAATTTGCCCAACTGATTGGGCAACATAAGAAGTAAGTTGTACAAGTAGCTTCATGTTCTGGAAAACATGCCTCATTACCTCCACCGTTCAATGTGATTTTTGGAACTCCTGATATTAAATTGGTCCTTTGTGTTTAGTTAGTTAGAGAGGAAGACTATTTGATGAAATCCCACAATACAGTACCCTAATGCACAATGCTTGCTACAAGATGCAACCACATTGACCAGTGTTAATGACCTGTAGGGGCCTTTTTGTGTTTTAATGTATATTTTTATTGAAAAATGCAGTTTTGATCTTAACCTACTGAGGCAAGTGTACTGTACTGAATAGGCAACCACTTACAATATCTGCTCACTTTTGGTAACTGAAAAGATTATTGAGCATTTATGTTGCCTGCTAATACTAAGATTAACACAATAGACCTTTTTAAATACCCACGTAAGTTTTTATTTTGCCTGTCTCCAATTGAGCACTTCCAAAAATTGTTCCTTGTAATGTAAAACTGGAATGCAAATTTTAATTGGGTTTGCGATTTATATCACTTGCCAAAAACAACTTTTGTACATAGAAAGTAATGGGTCTGTGTTAATTTTAGAACTGTCAGATATTGTGTAAGGATTAAGCTGGTTAAAATTAACGTGCAAGTTATTAACTCTTATGGCCAGTTTCTTTACGGAAACCTTGTTTTAACATGTAGAAAGAGCCAGGTAACTAAGTGTAAAACTTGTAGCATATGTATATTTTAAAGCAGGACTTGCCTGCTGGAGAAAGTATTTTAGTACAATAGCTAAATGTATAAACTGCGCCACCTATTTCTTGGCGTGATGAAACCTAAGAATATTTTTGTTTTTTTAAAAAAAAACAATGGATATGAAAAAGCACAAGTATTTCACAATGCTACATGTGTGACCAGTGAGCTTGCACATATTTGTGTCTTTTTAAAAAAAAATAAATGACTGGTTTTTAATGTGATCGATGCAGGGAAAAAGAGCTCGAGTGTCATTTCTATTTTTTTTAAAAAGTTTATAAAAAAAAAAAAGTGGGTTTGCTGCATATCCTGTCCATGGTCATACCATTTGTTTTAAATGGACAGAAAAGAGCTCTTCCAATCATATATTTGATCTACCATTTGCACTTACTCTTTCACTAAAGTGCAGTGATTTAATTATTTTTCCAAAACAGTGGGCAAAATATACAAAGTATAATATCCGTGCAGATCCAGTAATCTTACCAGGAATGTGACTCCCGTGGATTCGTGACTCCATTCTGATGCTGGCTTGCCCTTGCTGCACTGGACAGTCTGCTCTGATAGCACCACATGTAAAGCTTTAATTCCAATACTGGTGGGCCAGTGAGTGTGTTGATTATTAAGTGATGAGCATCGGTCAGTATTTTCTCTTCTCTGTGCCAGGCAAAGATTTTGTTGATACATTGTCTGCACACGTTCTTGCCCATTCTTCTAAAAGACATGGGACACACAATGATCAGGATGCTTCAGCTTTGCCCAATGCCTGACATTTAAGTTGATTTGCTTTTAATCATTTTCTCAGCTATAAATTCTACACTGTAATCAAATTAATATTTTATTGGATCGCAATTTTTATGATCTCTCTCTCTCTCTCTCTCTCTCTCTCTCTCTCTCTCTCCAGCCTCCCCTCTCCCAAATTTGGTTCCCCCTGCCATACAAGTTGCCCCTCAGTTATTCAGTAATGTCTCTTTGGTTCGAGTGACATTTTTGTTTTTTTTTGTCCCTGGTAACATCTGAGAGAAGGGACCACTGTTTACGCCTGAACAAATGTGTAATGAATGTCATATCTTCCCCTAGAAATACAAGTTGTGCCCCTTGTTTGATTCAGAAGCCCTATATGTCCAGTAACAGTCTCCTAAGCCACAATTGTATTGCTTTCTTGTGGCCCTGTCCCAGTTAATTTTGGAGACCATTGTTTAATAATTGGCAATTATGATTCTATAATAAAACTATTACTGTTCACAAGTAAATGAGTGTTTTTAGAACGAATTGATGTTTTTAAAAAAAAAATCTGCAGTTAATTGAGCAGTGTTATATATTAAACAAAGAATAAAGTAAAAGTTTTGCCCTTCCCCCAAATGGTGTCTTGTTTACTTTTTATGCTTGAGCTGCTTTCGGTGCTCTGAGATGAGTGGGCTCATGCAATTTGGTTTTCTAACCCCTGCTGATAAACAAAAGGAGGCCACTGAAGGACACCAGTGTGCATATAGGGCTAACATGGCTCTGGTATGCCAACTAAGATTTGGAACCGCTCTAAGCAAGGAGTAAACCTGCTCTATGCCACTCCGAACTTTGTTGCTTTTAATCGCTTTATTTCCCCGCCCCCCCCCCGCCCCTTTCCTGAAAGTGCTGACTCGTACTAAGCATAGCTCCACATTTGCTGACCGTACCCTTGCCCGAGTGCGTATTGTGCAAGTGTTGATTGGATGTTCCAAGAGGGACATCTACAGCCAAGCTTGAGCCATTTCACCGAGAAATTTCTTCTCGGAGGGTTGTAAATCTGTGGAATTCTCTGCTCCAGGGAGCTGTGGAGGCTGGGTCATTAAATATATTTAAGGTGGAGCTAGACAGATTTTTAAGCGATAATGGAGTGCAGGGTTATGGGGAGCAGGCAGGGAAGTGGAGCTGAGTCCATGATCAGATCAGCTGTGATTTTATTGAATGGTGGAGCAGGCTCGAGGGGCCAAATAGCCTACTCTTGCTCCTATTTCTTATGATATCCACCCCCATAGACTTTCCAATGGGTACTGCTGTATAGTGACTAGGGGTGGGAACTCTGGAGAGCCAGTACGCCTAGCCAGCTGAGCAGTGCAGGCAATTGTTTAATTGATCTGCCATAAATCACCATTAGCCAGAGAGGAGGGAACTGTGTTGCAGGTAAGTACATTGAGCAGTGCCAGCAGGCAATTTGATGTGACAGTTGAGCCTGTTATTGATTAGTATTGACTCCTGTTTAATGGAGATCATGGAAATAGTAATGAGGAACCCTGGCTGACTTTTCCCTCTTTGGCTGGAGCTACTGAGGGCACTCTCCCGTCCTTGATCAATAAACCAGGCAGCTCCCTGCCCCTGGTTTCTGTGGCTCAGTACATTAAGTTACACATTTTTCATTGGACTCAAAGCTTCCTCTCCATAAGGTCTGAGACTTTGTGGGAATTGAGTATGCATAACTTGATCATTACAAGTGGATTTTTTTTTCTAGGTACAGGCTACTGTACAGTATACATGTTATTTGATGTCTGTCAAACCAATGTATTCCACCCTGGTTATTTTTCCTCTTTGATCCAGGACTAGTTACATTTCTCTTTAAAATTTGTTCCTGGGTTGTGGGTGTCACTGGTAAGGCTGGCATTTACTGCCCATCCCTCTAAGTGCCCTTGAGGTGGTGATCTGCCACCTTGAACCGCTGCAGTCCATGTGGTGGAAATACTCCAACAGTGCTGATAGGTGAGGGGAGTTCCAGGATTTGAGCCTAGCGACGCTGAAGTCAAGATGGTGTGTAACTTGGGAGGGGAACTTGGAGGTGGTGCACCTGCCGCCCTTGTCCTTTTAGGCGGTAGAGGGTGCGGGTGTGGGAGGTGCTGCCGAAAAAGCCTTGGTGAATTGCTGCAGTGCATCTTGCAGACAGTGCACACTGCAGCCATGGTGCACCGGTGGTGGAGGGAGTGCCAATCCAGCAGGCTGCTTTGTCCTGGATGGGGTTGAACTGCACTCATCCAGCCAAGTGTTCCATCACATTCCTGACTTGTACCTTGTAGATGGTGGAAAGGCTTTGTGGAGTCAGGTGGTGAGTCACTTGCTGCAGAATTTACACAGCTGGTCCACTTAAGTTTCTGGGACCTTCTGGTCAGTGTGGCTCAGTCTTTTCCAATTCAACCATTGGGAGCTGTGCCAACAATGTTCAAGTTGATAGAATTTTTTGAGGAGTTAATGAGGGCAGTGCTTTTGATGTGTGTGTATCGATTTTAGCAAGGCTTTTGATAAGTTCTCACAGGGCAGACTGGTCACAAACATAAATGCCCATTGTATCCAAGGCAAAGTGGCATTCAAAATTGGCTGAGGTAGGAAGCAAAGGTTGATGGGTGGTTTCAGTGGTGTTCAGCTCTTGCTTTTTGTTTTAGACTTGAATGTAGGAGGTATGATTAAGTTTGCAGATGATACAAAAATTGGCTGTATGGTTGCTAAAGAAAGCTGTACACTGCAGGAAGATATCAATGGAGTGGTCAGAACAGTGGCAAATGGAATTCAATCTGGAGAAATGAGGGAATACATTTGGGGAGGGCCAACAAGGTAAGGGAATACACCTTAAATGATAGGACACTGAGAAGTGTGGAGGAACAAAGGGACCTTGGAGTGCAGGTCCACAGATCCCTGAAGGTAGCAGGCCAGGTAGATAAGGTGGTTAAGAAGGCCTATGGAATACAAGAGCAGGGAGGTTAGGCCACAGCTGGAGTACTGCGTGCAGTTCTGGTCACCACATTACAGGAAAGATGTGATTGCACTGGAGAGGGTACTGAGGAGATGAGGATATTGCCTGGACGGGAGAATTTTAGCTGAGGAAAGATTGGATAGGTTGGGGTTGTTTTCTTTGAAACAGAGGAGGCTGGGGGGCCTAGATAAGAGTGGATAGGAAGTACCTATTTCCCTTAGCGGGGTCAACAACCAGAGGCATAGATTTAAAGTAATTGTTTGGAGGTCTGGAACTCGCTGCCTGAAAGGGTGGTAGAGGAAGAAACCCTCATCACATTTTTAGTACTTGGATATGCACTTGAAGTGTCGTAACATACAAGGCTACGGACCAAGAGCTGGATAGCTGTTTGTCGGCCGGCACGGACCTGATGAAATGGCCTCCTTCCATGCTGTAAATTTCTGATTCTATGAAGTGAGCTGTGGGTTTGAACACTTGACCTTTTGCTTTCCTTTCAGTTGCTGCTGGTACTTTTTTTTTTTGAACTTATTAGAATACATTGGCATTCATACCACATAGCAATATATAGATTTTTGAACTTTCATTTTCACCAACCTAAGCTACAGGACTAATAAAATACCATCTTCCACCCATTAGTGTAGTACCAAGACAACTTGAACATGGAGAGATTATAGCAGATTTATTTAAAGGGCAGCTTTAATAAATGTTTTGTCAGTTTGTAACAAGATGAAGTAAAGCAGAGAGGAATGAAAAGTATTTTAATAGAGCTGTAATTAGAATGGATTGAGGATTGGTTAACAGACAGAAAAGAGTAGGAATAAATGGATCGGCAGGCTATAACTAGTGGGGGTACTGCAAGGATCAGTGCTGAGGCCTCAGCTATTTACAATCTCATTATAGGCAGTCCCTCAAATTGAGGATGACTTGCTTCCACAACAAAAAATTCACCGGTGTTTCAATGAAGGGATTAAAATTTCAGATCCTGAACTAAATCTTGGAAGGATGGAAGATGCCTGTGCGTGGATTTTTTTTTTTGTGTGGTGACCGTTGCCCACCAGCCACCACACGGGCTTGACAGAGCTTGGCCTTGGTCCAGTAGCAAGGATTAACCAAGACGACTGGAGACCAGCTCTGCTGCACGGACCTAGTGTACACACATCACAGTGCTGCCCCTGGACTCTTCTGGGCCCCAAACTCATGCCTGTCCTGGGCCCCGATCATATCCCTCTACAATCAAGCACCATCGGAGCAGGCCTGATATAGATTTACGATCTAGATCAATGACTTGGGACTGAGTGTAATGTATCCAAGTTTGCTGACAATACAAAGCTAGGTTGGAAAGTAAGTTTGAGAAGGCTGCAAAGGGATATAGATAGGTTGTGAGTAGGCAAGATCATGGCAGATGGAACATATTGGAGGAATGTGAGGTTAGCTACTTCGGTAGAAAAATAGAAAAGCAGGGTTTTTTTTTAAACATTGTGAGATTGGGAAATGTTGGTATTCGGAGGGACCTGGGTGTCCTTGTGCACACATCAGTTAACATGCAGCAAGCGGTATGCAAGCCTTTTATTATAAATGGATTGGAGTACAATGTCTTACTGCAATTATATAGGGCTGTGGTAAGACCACACCTGGAGTACTGTGTTCAGTCTTGGTCTCCTTACTGAACAAAGGATATGCTTGCCTTAGAGGGAGTACAACAAAGGTTCACCAGACTGATTCGTGCGATGAGACTAGGCTGATATTCCCTAGAATTTAGGAGAGGTGATCTCATTGAAATGTAAAAGTCATACAGGGCTTGAGGGTAGATACTGGATGTTCCCTGGCTGGGGAGTCTAAAAGTAGGGGTCACCGTCTCAGAATAAGGACTGAGATGAGAAGTTTCTTCAAAGGGTTGTAAATCTTTGGCATTCTCTAGCCCAGAGGGTTGTGGACGCTCAATTATTAAGTATATTCAAGACAGATCGATAGATTTTTGGATATTCAGGGAATCAAGGAATAGTGCAGGAAAGTGGAATTGAGGTAGATCAATGATATTGAAGGGCCTATTAAATAAAGCTTAATTTTGTGGGTAATGTGGAATGAATTGTGCAGTGTACACTTCCTATAAGCATTTACATGACAGGAAGTATAAGATTGCACCCGTCACTTAAATATATCCATTATACTGGTCACCAGCAGTCTCCAACATGGATGCTACTGTAGCAGTTATCCATCTGAGGCCGATTGAAATGCTCCCTTTACCATTCCTTGTTCATAAGTCACCATCTCTTTCCTCCACCCCCAAACCCCCCCCCCCCCCAAATCACTGCTCATCTAGGTGAGCTGCTGTACCAATCCCCATTTAACTCCCACCTCTGAATCATAGAATGGTTACAGCACAGAAAGAGACCATTCGACCTGTGTCGGTTCTGCAAGGGTACCTGAGCTAGTCCCACTCCTCAACTTTCAAGTACTTATCCTACTCCCTTTTGAAAGCAGTGATCAAGGCTGCCTCCAGCACCCTTTCAGGCAGTACATTCCAGATTTTAACCACTCACTGTATAAAAACATTTTTTCTCATCTTTTGCTGATCGCCTTAAATGTATTCTGCATTCTTAAATCCAACTGCAGACATGACTGCACATGGGATAGTATTCACTGCCAGATGTGGCTTGACCAGTTTAGGCAATGGCCTTACCATGGCTAAAAACTATTAGTCTGGTATCATCACGTGCACAGGGGCATAAGGATAATCTCCAACTTCACCACCACTAGTCACCATCTTGTGTTCCCCTTATATACTTATCTCAACACTAAGTGCAAGGGACTCAGAATTGCTCCTTCAACCACTCTTCAATCCAATACTAATTGATATTAAATTACTTTCATTAGATAATTAACCCATCAAAGTTAAGCTTCACCTATCTCAAGATCACCAGTTTAAACCCCTTCAGTCAGGTTTCTGTTGTGCAGTTCCATCCGCATGGGAAACGGACAGTGAAAATTTGTTCAACCATAACCCTAGCTTCAAAGCACATCCTATCCATCACCAAAACCAACTATTTCTACCTCCATTACATTCCCACCTCTGTTCCTATCCCATCTCTACTGCGACTGAATAATCTCACCCATGTCTTTGTTACTTCCAAGCTCCACAACCTAATCTTTGGTCCCATTACTCCATCCTTGCCAGCCTATATTGACTCTATATCGCCCTCATTTACAAGTGTCTCATCTATTTATGCTTTTGTCAGTGCTCAGCTGTTTTATATTTACATTTTTTGCGCTGTTGGGGAGACTTTCTGTAGAAATGTTTCTGTATGCAAATTGAGAATTTTAGACATAGGTATTTTACAACAGAAAGATTACAAGAACATAATGTGGGCGATATTGCACCTAATTCACAGCAGGCTTTATTACAATTAGAAAGGTTTAGCAAGCTAGTTCTTAATACCTTAAAACACTGAACAGAGGTTATGTATTGATATGTCACTAATACACGATGGAATTATGCAATGCTTGCTCCCTTCCTTTGATAAGTGATATTACATCACACAAAGTGTTGGGCTCCCACTTCTGATAAAAATGCAAGGGACCTCAGGCGAGGTTGGATCAGACTTTGCTAGTCTATTGAATCAAGGCTGGCCACACAAGGTACCAGAGGGAAACAGCATCCCTGGAACCATGTCCCTAAAAGATTGAACAATTTCAGGAGGAGGAGAGAAAATCCATCAAGAAAGGTAACTTTTACTCAACTTATGATCACTGCACATCGCTTTCTCTGGAACACAGGAAGAGTCTTGAGTATTGCAACTGTGACTATTTCATCAATGAACATATGGGACCAGCTGGAGTATTGTGTTCCAATTCTGGGCACCACACTTTAGGAAGAACGTGAAAGCTTTGGAGAGGGTGCAGAAGCGATTTACTAAAATGATTCCACAGATGAGAGATTAGTTACATGGACAGACTGGAGAAACTAGGGTTGTTCTGCTTCGAACTGAGATGGCCAAGAGAAGATTTATTATTTGATGGAGATGTTTAAATCGTGATGGGTTTAGAAACATAGAAAATAGGTGCAGGAGCAGGCCATTCGAGCCTGCACCACCATTCAATAAGATCATAGCTGATCAATCACCTCAGTACCACTTCCCTGCTTTCTCTCCATACCCTTTGATCCCTTTAGCCGTAAGGACCATATCTAACTCCCTCTTGAATATATCCAACAAACTGGCATCAACAACACTCTGCGGCAGGGAATTCCACAGGTTAACAACTCAGTGAAGAAGTTTCTCCTCATCTCGGTCCTAAATGGCTTACCCTTTATCCTTAAGACTGTGTCCTCTGGTTTGGGACTTTCCCAACATCGGGAACATTCTTCCTGCATCTAACCTGTCCAGCCCTGTTTGACAGCCTGTTCTACCTTTAAAGATCTATATGTCTGCAGTGCTCGAACTCTCCATTCCTTCACGCTATTGAAGGAAGTCTATCCTGAATGGTAAGATTCTTAAGAGTGGAGGAATGGCGTGAAGGAATGGTATACTTCTTCACTATTTCTTAAACCGTATTACTTCACACTTTCTGTATTGAAGTGCATCCGCCACCTATCTGCCCAGTTCATGAACTTTCAGCATTTTAACTCAGTTTACCAGGCCCTAATTTATGGGGGCCAAAATTGCCCCTTCCCTTAAGGCCCGTTACCACTAGAAATCGGCAGCCACGCTGTGGAGTGTATTGGCCGGCATTTTGAAAATTCCGCTCCTGCGGTATATCCAGTTGGTGACCCGCTCCCCCCACTACCCCATCAAACACTCCCAGGGCAGGTACAGCACAGGGTTAGAAATAGAGTAAAGCTCCCTCTACACTGTCCCATCAAACACTCCCAGAGCAGGTACAGCACAGGGTTAGATACAGAGTAAAGCTTCCCCCACTACCCCATCAAACACTCCCAGGGCAAGTACAGCACAGGGTTAGATAGAGAGTAAAGCTCCCTCTACACTGTCCCATCAAACACTCCCAGGGCAGGTACAGCACAGGGTTAGAAACAGAGTAAAGCTTCCTCTACAATGTCTCATGAAGATTAACTGTTTCCAATGGTTGCAGGGTCGATAACCAAAGGTCACAGATTTAAGGTGATTGGCAAAAGCACCAGAGATGACACAAGGAAAATCTTTACTATGCAACAAATGGATTTGGAATGCACTGCCTGATGGGGTGGCGGATACAGTTGCAACACTAGCCTTCAAAAGGGAATTGGATAAATACTGAAAAGAAAATTGCAAGGATATTGGGAAAATTGCAGGGGGAGTAGGACTAACTGGATTACTCTTCAAAAGAGCCGGTGCAGAATCGATGGGCCAAATGGCCTCCTTCACTGTACTATGCTTCTATTCTATGACCAAGTAGATACAAATGTGCAATTCAGCTATACCCTGTGGTGTCACTGCACTGAGGATTATATCTGAAAAAGGATCCCTTTAAGAAAACAGATGTTGCAGATGCTTCATTATACAGTTCAGATTTATTTACAAGAATGAAGTTACAGTCAGCTATCATGAACAAAAAGGATGAGCACAACATCCACATCTGACCCAAAAACTTAAATGAAATAGTCAGCTTTAATTGGTAACCTGTGCTAAGTCTGCAAGAGGAGGGTTTATTTTAAACTGAATTCTAGAAAGTTATGAAAAGTGTACCCTGTATTTGTGGTCTTCTCACAAGCTCTTGGAGAAAGTAAAGTTACAGAATCTTGTTAATTCTTTGAGTCAAGGCAAGAAACATATTGGGCTTTAAAACCAAGACAATCTAAACCTATCCTGGTTCAAGCACAGTAGGCCAGACCTAAAACTGACACAAGTTAAGAGAAGTCTTGTTTAAAGAAAGTCACATAACCCTGATGTGATCTGAAAACTAGTACACAGTTGATTAAGTCACTTACGTCAGATTACATACAATGTCATTCTTTTCCGGTTCTGTTTATCCAGATTTATGACAAGATGAATGGCTAAATATGACTTCACTTGGGCCCCACATTCTTAATCTTCAGAATATACTATTGTTACTTGATGCAGTAAAAGCATCAAAGACTAGAATGGTCAATACTTGATTTCAAATGTCACACTTTTCTAGTCATGCAAGGACCTACACAACTTAGCATTTTAAAGCTTAAACTGAAAACATTTCTACTGTAGATAAACTTTTACAAACAGCTTTTATTAAAAAGACTTGGTATAAAAATCCCTTTTTTTTTTTACAAGCTTCTACATGAAAGAAAGCACGTTTGATCACAATACTGCTGTTTTGAAAAACTTCCAATTTCCCCATCAGATACAAGTTCCTGCATTTGTCTTGCAATAAAAATGCAGGGTTTATCCAACGGCGTTAGCAAAATTATGTCGTTACAGCCAAGAATGAAAAGAAATATTCATGCAAAATACATAAATCAGTATTACAGGAAGCATGCCAGACCACTGCATTGCATAAATGCACACATGAACAGAACTTTGTGGGCAGCAAATTGCCAGTACTTCTGATTGTGCTTAAGGTGATTAGTTGGGTAAATTAAGGAGAATTTCTACAAATCGATTCTCTAAGCATCGAGTTACAGGCAACTATTTTGAATGATGTTAAAAACCCACATGTGTAGTTATGTTAATGAATACAGCACTGCATGGATGACATGTTCTTCATTAACAGTAACCTTTACAAATTTTGAATTCACACCATTTTGATTTGTACCAGCAGCTTTATTAATCCATCAGAATATTAAACAATTTAGTATTTTTTGGACAATCAGTATTGAGGGCACTGCTTTATAAAAATTACTAACAGTAACAGCCGTAGATCAAATATACTTTTCTAAATTTGCCTAAAAACAAAAAAGTGAACACGTTGACTTTCAATGAACCAATGAGTAACATGTTAATGGGACTTATTAACTGGTCAATTGTAGTTACTGCATCATTCTGGTTAAAATTGTGGCCGAAATCTTTCAAGCACCATCAACAAATTAGTCTTGCACACTAAGTTTCCCTGTAATCATAAAACAGTACCCACCTTCTCTTAACATCTACAAGACCCCAAAAAAGTAAAAGAAAAAAGCACAAATGGAAGCTGCAAGTTGGTGACCACCCATTGCTTCAGTCCTCCTGGTGACCATCAGACTTGTGGACACTCAGTGACCGGGATTTAGATCTAGACCTGGATCTTGAATGGGAGCATGACCGTGATTGTGACCTTGTCTTGGAATCCTTTCTGGATGCTGATTTTGATCTTGATACTGACTTAGATTTGGATCTTGACCTCGATCTAGACCGGGACCTGGATCTAGATCTGGAGTAAGAACGATTACGACGTCTATGCCTAGAAATAATTTAGAAATCAATTAGGCCATCAAATATGAAGACTACATTCAAACAAAAAAAACAAATCAATTTGCCAGTTTATAAACAGGTTTATCCTTCCATCTCCAGTTCACTTCATTCTGCTTTCCTGCTACATCTTTGTAGCCTCTTGCAGCTCTTCAACAACCTATTTAACTCCTTGTCTATGCTTTTATTTATAAAGCCCAGGAGCCCATATGCTTTTTTAAACAGCCTCATCAATCTGTCCTGCCACCTTCAAATCCTGTCAATAAACAATGCATCATACAAAATCTTAAGCGCGATATGAGAGATATGATGTAGAGATATCTATTTACCTACATAGCCTCAGTAACTACACTTCAAAAAATAAATCATTCAAAGTAATGTGAGAAGATACTACACCAATTCAATGCAAGATAACAGGATAAAGTAAGTCAAGCCTATAGAAACAGAAATTTACAGCGCAGAAGGAGGCCATTCCGGCCCATCATGTCTGCGCCGGCCGACAAAGAGCCACATGGCCCTAGGTCAGCAACCCTAAAGGTTACATATAAACCTACTGCATTTAGGGTTAGAGTTAGGAAAGGCAAAGAGCACCCACAGCCCAACCAATCCACCTCACTACAACTGCGATACCCCTTGTACTAAAACATTCTACACTCCACCCCAACCGGAGCCATGTGATCTCCTGGACGAGGCAAAACCCAGGCCAATTTAGGGAGAAAAAATCTGGGAAAATTCCTCTCCAACCCATCCAGGCGATCGAAACTAGTCCAGATCACCCTGGCCGTATTCTATTCCCTGCAGTACTTACCATTATATCTGCTCCGTCCAACAAAAGGTCATCCAGTCTAATCCCAATTACCAGCTCTAGGTCCGTAACTCTGCAGTGCCCATCCAACCATCTCTTAAAAGTGCTGAAGGTTTCTACATCCACCACTCTTCCAGGCAGCGAGTTCCAGATCCCCACTTTAAAAAAAAAATCCATCCTATGCTAGTTCACAGCAATGTGAACAATCCTACGTTGGGCACTATCTACATGTTAATAAATTCAGTTCTACACAACAGAAAAAACTCCAAAATACACACCTCAATTTGAGAAACTTCACTACTGCTTGAACATGCATGACAGCCAATGAACACGCCTCAATTTGAGAAACTTCACTAATGCTTGAACATGCATGACAGCCAATGCAGTCTACACGACCCTACCTGTCATTGAAAGAGTTACTACGGCTGCGTCTACGCTTCCCACTTGATCTGCTCCGTGAACTGCACACAAAAAAATATGCAGAGTAAAGATCGGTGAAATAGATCACATTGAATTTAGGACAAAGCGCAGTGCTTTTGCCATAGTTACGTACTTTTTAGGGCTGTCAGACCGCCTGTGACTCCGCTCATATGAACGACTTCTTGATCTCCTCCGGTCATAACTGCGACTCCTGGACCTTCTCCTCCGATCATAGTCATCATAACGGTCATAGCGAGGCGAACTTCTTGACGATCTTCGTTCCTTTGATTTCATCTGACCAGGCGCTGTAATTATAATGACACAAAAATCAGAACACCATTCTAAAACTTCAACCTTTTACTGAATACAAAATTGTTTTATATTAATCATGTAAAATGAGGCATTCCTTGCTCCACAGATGTAAACATACATGGAATCAGGGCAAGAGTGTTCTTGTGTGTTTGTAAGCAAATCATCATCATCATCATCATCATCATAGGCAGCCCCTCAAAGCGAGGATGACTAGCTTCAACGCCAAATAGGAATGAGTTCACAGGTGTTTCAGTGAAGAATATAATATTCCAGATCCTGAACTACATCTTGGAGGGTGGAAGATGCCCGTGCTATGATTTTTTAAACATGTGGTGGCCATTGCATACCAGCCACCACACGGGCTTGACAGAGCTAGGTCAACATTACAGCCGATATCAAGATGCGCAGAACATCTTGCCTTTCTCGACATCAACATGCTGGTGTTTCTTGACTTCCAAATTCAAGTTTCACATGAAAAGTGGGAATACTGTAGCTGAAGCTTTAGCAGCTTTAAAGACAGC
Source organism: Pristiophorus japonicus (assembly GCF_044704955.1). NCBI lineage: Eukaryota > Metazoa > Chordata > Chondrichthyes > Pristiophoridae > Pristiophorus > Pristiophorus japonicus. The sequence goes on from NC_091990.1 coordinate 134,747, forward strand.
ATGTACTATTAGAATATTTGTCACTATGTAACAATATATTTCAGACCCAATATAGTTTCAGGATGCATATTTCCCCAATTTGGAAACTTCCATTCCAAAAATTGCAAAAATTCAATAATAAATTTACTTAGCTGTAAATGTCATCACTGAAACAACTGTCAATGCCTATCTTAGTACAAACAGCAGCACGCCTGGATTCAATAGATGCAACAGTGCTGGTTTCTTTTACATTGGCAGATTATTGAACAATGCTTTGGCAGTATTTAATGTATATAGAAACATAGGGCCCAAGTTTCCACATGATTCACGCCTGATTTTTTAGGAGCAACTGGTGGAGAACGGACTATTTTAGAAATCGCAATTCTCCACACTTTTTTTTCTGCAGTTCTAGTCAGGTAGAACAGTTCTAGTTTAGAACAGAATTTTTTCTTCAAAAGGGGGCGTGTCCCGCCACTGACGCCTGATTTGAAAGTTTCAACAGTGAAAATGTACTCCAAACTAAAGTAGAATGGAGCCAATGAAGATTTTTGTAGAACTGAAAAAACCTGTTCTACACATTAAAAAATCTGGCGCAGGTTACAAATTAGGCGTCCAGAACGAGGTTGGAGGGCGGGGGGGCGGAAGGGAACTCATTAAATTCGACAATAAATCCTTATTTATACTTCTACAAATAAATCCAACCTGAATAAACATTTATAAGCCAAGAAAATATTAAATAAACCATCTTCCTACCTGTGTGAAAGTGCTTCAGCCAAGGAGAATTCTGCAGCCGTTCGTGCCGCTGAGCGGGAGGGGGAAGAGAGGAGGGAGGGAGGGAGGAGGGAGAGAGAGGGGGGAGGGAGGAGGGAGAGAGAGGGGGGAGGGAGGAGGGAGAGAGAGGGGGAGGGAGGAGGGAGAGAGAGGGGGGAGGGAGGAGGGAGAGAGAGGGGGGAGGGAGGAGGGAGAGAGGGGGGGAGGGAGGAGGGAGAGAGAGGGGGAGGGAGGAGGGAGAGAGAGGGGGGAGGGAGGAGGGAGAGAGAGGGGGGAGGGAGGAGGGAGAGAGGGGGGGGGAGGGAGGAGGGAGAGAGGGGGGGGGAGGAGGGAGGGAGAGAGGG